>NW_017307021.1:87019-200373 GCF_000935625.1 Nanorana parkeri | reverse complement strand
ATTTACGCACATTCCTAGATATATGTCTGGTACACAACTGCTGCTTCGGTCCCTCATATGGCATTATCAACATTTTTTAGTCTCTCCCTTCTGGCACTCAGAGGGACTTTAATGAGGTCAGAATCATGGTCATGGTTTCAGGCCAGAAAGGGACACCATTTGAAGTTTATATAAACCCAAGAGCAAATATGTAATATATTGCAGCTTACCACTCCTAGATGCCATGGCTGCATTCGTTTTCTATTCTTCATAGTACAGAAAAACACCTGTTGAACCCGCATATAAATCCAGCGTGCTTGTCACTTCTGGGGCCTAACGGAAAACTCAAAACAATGTCATCAGTCTTACCAGTTCACCTTTGTAGACTACAAAACAGCTTAATCAATGTTTCTAGTAAGTTCAAAGGCACATTGCAAGTGAATCAAACATAATTAATTGAAAGCAAGCGTTTAAAATGCATGATTTTCTCCATGATTTTTCCAGCATTCTTTATTTGGTGACAGGGTCTCTATTTACTATATCTAATGCCAAAACCTTAATATCAGTTTTGGATAGAGTAAGGAAGGCTTAAAACTCCTGTCAGGTTTTTTTTTTGCTATATGTATTACCATAGGCAGATTTTCTTTCCTTTCCTGTTCCATAGATGCAATAAAAAATATGCGGAAATTAGGGAGTGACGTCTTCTCTTAGACAGTTGTCACCACAATGTGTGCCCATTGGACAGTTTCCCCTAATACCTTTTGTGGTGACAACTGAAATGCTTGGATATTTCCTTAATTTCAGTTACCACGACAAATGGGGATGAATCTCTTCCCAGTGAGAAAAAACGGCAATTAAAACTTGTCAGGATTGCTAACCCTTCTCTACTCTTCAAAATTAGGAAAAAAACGTTTTGGTTTTAGATGTACTTAAACTGTGAATAATAAATGTCTGTGTTTTAGAGTAATAACTGTGCTTTCTCCATGATTTCAAACTGTAATCAACTACATCGAAGGCTCTCTTCTCATCTTGGTTGGAAATAAAAGTTGAACTCCAGCCAAAACGTTTTGGAGGATTTTAACCTTAGCCTGGTTTTTATTGCTGTCAGTGTACCCTACATGGGAGTTGTTCCATCACTTTCTGTGCAGTGACGGTGGTGACAAAGACTGGAAAGGAGGGCTGTCTCTTCAATGGTAACACTACAGATATACATACAGGGTAAGGATTAGAACATCAGTCAGTTTTTTATTGCTGTCTGCTCTCCTGTTAGGGGAGATTCCACTAACTTCCTTTTATGCAGACCGTAATCCCTAAGACTGGAAGTCATTGGAGATCTACCTAACAAAGACCCGGACAATGATGAAAGCTTAATGGATTTTCTAACTCTTCCCATCTACAGCATATAAAATGTAAAGGATAAGTTTTATTTTAAAGTCCTATTATCTATTAGGCCCCGTGATGTCACCACTCCCGTCTTCTCCGCTCAGGCCCGAACTTGGTTGGTTAGCATCCTGCAGCAGACGTCTCCTTCTCCTGGCCACATCTGCACATTGCATCTATATTGACTTTCATTGGGCTTGTCTCCCAGCCAGGGAATAGAGGTAGACAAGTCCTTTAGAAGTCAACAGGGGCATGCAGTGTGCTGGTGCCGCCAGGAGAAAAAGATGTCTGTCACAGAATATAAACAAACAACCAATGCCAGGCCCACCAGAACTTGGTGAGTATTAATCTATGCATGGGGAGGGAGCAGTGATGTCACTTTAAAGGGGCCTAAAGGATAAGTGCACTTTGTTTTAAAGTGCACTTATCCTTTATAATGTTTTGCCTGGAGTTCCACTTTAGTCTGTCTTTTAACTTTTTTCAATTACACTAAAATGTGTGTACTGCAAGTTTTATTTGATTTCTGGGATCTTTTATGTTGCTATTGCTGTGAATCATCATTCCACATATATCTTGTCTATTGAATTGTGATAATGAATGTACTGGTCTGTGGTTCTTTGTGGCAATATTGTGCATGGCATATACAGTGACACAGCAGTGAGGTGTTGTGTAAATGGTTCCCATTATCTGGTGGTTTGGACTGTATTCAGAAATGCATTCTTATCTAATTTAGATGTGGATTCTGCAAAAGTATGCACAGGAAAGGGAGCCGTGACCCTCCGACCATTCACACAACAAAGGGAAATACAGAAAAGCAGATCTACCCTAGATATTGAGTTGACACCTTGTAAGTTATTTATTATTAGAATATTGTTATGTGTCATAATTAAAATAAAGTTGACAGTTGGGTCAGTTCACAAAGTTTGAAATGTATAAATGTTTTTTTTAATTATCAATAGATTTAATATTTTTTCTTATCAATAGATTTAATTCCAATATATAAATCTAGGTTAGGTGTGTAATCTCTCAAGGTAAAAAAATAACTCAAATTTGTGGTTGTCACCAGAACAGTTATAAATAGGAAATCTTCCAATGAGGCCACTAGACCGGTGACACTGCTGACCACAAGGGATTTTTTCGCTTACTTCCTGTTGTGGCTACCAAGCAGAGAGTGAAGGAAAATCTTCCCAATGAACACAAAAGGAAAAAAAAAAAGCCAACAGGGTTCTGACCCTCCCTCACTCTATTAAAAAAAAACCAAACAATAATTTGGCTTCAGTTCTACTTTAACCACTGCAAGCCTTTCTTTTCATTAAGAATCATCTCATGACTATCACCACCTGGAAGAACTTCTTTTCCTGCTCTCCTGAATAGACACCTAAGGCCTGGGAGTTTTTGAGCAGTTGGAAAAGTGCTTTTAAATGCCCAACACAAGAAATCCCATGATTTGCAATGCCCCTGGTTCACACCTGAGCGGAAAAATGCCAGCAGGAAAGAAGCTAAATGCTGAAAAGGTACATGAGCTTCCTTGGGCAGTTAAAAGCGCGTTTTTGCCCCATAGACGTCAATAGAAATGCCCAAGAACACGCGGCAGAAGCATGTTGCACATTTCCGTGAGCGTTTTTGTGCATTTAAACGCGCATTCTTCCATTGCCCGCAATGTTTCATGAGCTGCCAGTCAAAAGCACATCTTCATGTACGTGCGTAAAAACGTGCATAAAAATGTGCACAACGCGCATGAATCCACAAATAACCGCATGCTGCTCACGCGCATACAACCGTGCAAAAATATTGCCGCATAGATGTGAACCAGGCCTTATGCACAGTCAACAGTACCCAAAAGATGATGGTGCATTTCGTACTAACCCATGCAATATTCTTTGTGAATTGGTTTTTACATTCAATATATCCATTAAATTCGATAATAAGATGAGCATGTATTAAAATTAATTGATCCATATTTGAAAACTTCATTTTTAAACATAAATAATAGTAAACTAAAAATACTGTATGGTTAAAGTGTATTTCAACTGTCACAGCCAAATTGGGGTAACACGTACTTTCTTTACCCTTCTATGTAATGTGAAAGTGGAACTGTAAAAAAAAGTAAAATGTGTGGAGAGGCAGGCTTGTTTTGCAGAAGGGACATACTATGTCTCTTCTCCAATAAGGCCTTATTCACATGGGTGCACAGATCCATACATCCATGTAGGGGGCTATGTTTATGTTCATGTGGAGGTACAGGTATTCTGTTCAGCCATCTGTTAAAATTAGTGGCAGGCGTATCTGTCCCTGTAGATAGGGCCACTAAAGATCCATGAAGCTACAGTCTATCATTCATTTTAACAGGCATCTGCATTGAACACCTGTGCCTTCCTGGGCACGCAAACATGGCCTCCTACACGAATGTATGAATGAGGACTAAAGGATTTTTACCTGCCTGCTCGCAATATTCTTCATGATTTTGGCATCAGCCAGGATAAATGCACTCCTGCACATGTGCAGGAGTTATGTCATCCCTGGCCAATCTAGATAACCAAGATCCTGAACCTGGAAATAGACAGGGCAATCATCCTGGGGAGGGAACTTTTGGAATCACATCACTGGAGGGTCGGTGACTTTAGTTCAGATTCTGGAAGGGGCTGAGGAATTATGTTTACCCTTATTAACCCTGCCTGCATTGTGCTGGCAGATCTCCATTATCAGTCAGTTGTGAGCTAGATGTGCAGGGCTGTCTGTCCTAACAAAGGGTTAAAGTGACACTAAACTCAGGCGTTAAATCTTAAAAATGCATTCAAGTACCTTAAGTATTAACAAAAATGTATCTTATTTGTGTATCACTCGGCTGTAGATCCTCAAATCATCTCTGAATTGGTGCTGACACTGTTCTTCCTTCTGGAGGGTGGCTACTTTTGTTCTC
Source organism: Nanorana parkeri (assembly GCF_000935625.1). NCBI lineage: Eukaryota > Metazoa > Chordata > Amphibia > Anura > Dicroglossidae > Nanorana > Nanorana parkeri. The sequence continues at coordinate 196,094 of NW_017307021.1, read as the reverse complement.
CAGGGTCCCTGTGTGTGTTGTAAAGAAGCCACCGCTCCAAGCTCACCCCCACGATGGAGTATAATCTCATGTTTAGTTTACTAATTTGCATTATAATTGTAGTCTATCATGGGAGCGAGCTTGGAACAGTAGCTACTTTAAAATACACACGGACCCTCCAGAAGGAAGGACAGTGTCAGCACAAATTCAGAGAAGATTTGAGGATCTACAGCCGAGTGATACCCAAATAAGCTACATTTTTGTTGGTATTTAGGGTACTGGAATGCATGTTTAAGGTTTAACTCCTACGTTTAGTGTCACTTTAAAGATCTCAAGGCTTGGGTGGTACACTACCCCTTGTCTATTGGCCCTTGGAGATGCAGAGTTCATTACCATAACGCCATAGCAATGACACAAACTAGAAATTACAGTCTTGGCCTTCTGGATGTCCAGTGAACTTCCCAGCTTGCTAAATCAGAACAAGGTCAGATTCACTGGCACTTTGGTGGATGGCTTATCCTACCCATTTCCACTTATATAAAACAATGATCAGCATAAAAAGTCCAACATAGTGATTTCAACTTTTGCTCAGAGAATGGCTACATCCTGTGACCATCCTCTTAGCACCAATAGATACTATTCCTGCGGATGACTATGGTATCTATAACTGTATAGGACTTCACAGTGTAGGCTATTACTCCATACTAGCTTTACATTTCAGGCTAGAGGTGACCTAGACCAGCCACAAAAGGGCAGATCCCTCAAGATTCTGCCTGTCCTTGCCCTCACAGGGGGATCACCAAGACCTGACTGGGTTGACGTAGATGTGAAGCAGAGAAGACTCATTCTCTTTTCTGTGAAGAAAAGGGAACAGTCAGAGTTTGATGGCATTTTTCAAATATCTGGAAAAATCTTTTTATGATATGGAGTGCTTCCAGTTCTTGGAAATGTTTATGCTTTTTATCATCCTACTGCTAACCCCTACCAGATCATATTGTCAGAAGCAATGCGTATTTCTGTTACTTTCAGGCTGTATATGGCCATTTATATGTGTGGGAGTTCTTGAAATGTTTACAACAGAGTCTGAAACATTTTTCTATGTAAACACACTTGTAATTTTATGTTTATTGGCCCTTTAATCAATCCTAGTGCTTATTTAGTGTATCTGTACAGGCTGCTGAGCTTGGTTTCTCTACTGTATGGTTAAGGTTTCCACCAAGTAAAGGGAGGTCACACAAGTGAAGGAGGTCACAGCAATACATATAATACAAAAATTAGCACTCATTGGGCTCCTTTAAGCATGCTTTTTAAGATTAAATTAGTATAACAAAAACTGACTAAAAACTGTTGTTCTGTATGTCACAGCTAGTGTGTCATGTCTCAATCAGCTTGTCAGAACATCTCTCCTAGAGCTACGTAGATGTGAATGCAAATCACAAACTGCAATTAGTGTCATATCAAGCACTTTAAATTCTATGCTTATTATAGGTTTTAAAAACTGTAGCGTGCAGTTCCATACGTCTTAAGTTCACAGAGCCAGATTCACATCATGTTCACAGCTTTCAACCACTTGATTGTGTTTTTCCCATTCAAGCTGACAGACTCTGTGGACAATTCTTCCTTTATTACCCTGAAAGATTTCTTTGTGTCCGCAAAGGTCAGAAGGAGTGAGGACATGATATGTAATGCCAGTTACTATGGCACTCGGCATTAGCAATCCCATTTGGGGCTGTTGGCTGCAAGATACTCGTAGCTCCCAATAGAGTGATATTCATCTTTATATGTATTTCGTGTCTAACAGATTCCTTCTCATTTTTCTTTTCATTTGCTTAAATAAAAAGGCGACTTGCCAGCTGAAGGAGAGGCAGGTAAGAAAACATTCAACAAATCTATGTTTTTGGGACAGCGATCTCTATAACAAAACATCAAACTTGAAAATTATTCTCCATCTGTGTAGATGACAGGCCTGCTTCAGTAGCTGAATCTAATGGGGATTCTCATCACTCTTCTCTGACTGCCAAAGGATTCCGGAGTGTCCGCCCTAATCTTCCTGCTGACAGCAAAATTCAGGTACTGTAATACTGTCCTCGGACATGTTTGATTTTAATTTTAGTGTGTGTGCTTTTTTTGACATTCTAGCTTTCACTACCCATTGTTGTATTAAAGAAGGTCTTTATATAGTTAACGTTCTAGTTACCAACACATCATGGAAGTGCAGTAATAAAGCACCACTTCAATTTTCAATAATTCAAATTGACATTTGCTTTTTCAAGGTCCTCACTACTAAGAACAGGAATGGTCTGCCTGTCTGCATGAGATCTTTCACTGACTCTCTTGTGATAGTGTTCATAGGACAAAACTATACTCACTTGCAAGTCAGTGAAAGAGGTCCGTCATCTTTTTCAGCTGCATTTTCAAAGCAAAGAGTAGACTCGGGACAGTGCTAAATTACTTTTGCATTAATTAGATGCTGGTATATTGAGCATGACTTCAGTGCTTTTGAATACATTTTATTTACATGATTATGATTTTTCTGCAGTATGGTTTGTTGCAGGTTGAAGAGGGTCTCTATATTGCATTTAATGCAATTCTTTTTCTGCAGCTAGTAAAAGAGAACTTTGATTAAATAATGACAGAGAATGATCTTTCTTTGCTATTTAATATTCTATGTTATTCTGCAGCTAGAAATGTGTGCATGTTCGGTTATTTAAGCACTAGGTTCTATAAATGGAGATTCTGTGTGCCAAACACACCATCGTTACAGACTGTACACTGTGCATGATTTTTTCTTTTGCATTGACAGCCTAAAATATGAAATAGCTAAATGAAAGTTTAAATGCATTTTAATTTCACTTTTCTGTCACAAGAAGATGCATAAATTCCTCTTTTGAACATGTGATATATATTTTAAGCCATAAAGAATTTGCAGGGAAAAAGATACATGCAACATCCTGGGCTTGCGAACTCTTAGCACTTTGTAATCAGGCTTTTGGGGAATACATTTATTTAGTTTGAATATGATAGGCAGCCTAATGGTAACCATAGACCAGCATGTCTCTAATCAGGAATTGATGGATGGGGAGAGACCTGCTTACACTCAATCTTATTGCCACGCTTTTGGGACACACAAGATAAAATTCTTATTGTACAAAAGGGAACAAGCACCACCCAGTCACATGGATTTCTTAACACGTGCAATAAGGAGCACTTCAAGCTCTTTGAATCTCTGGGTATCTGTCTAGTTAAGCCCAAGTGGCCTAGTTGTTATAATAGAGTCTCAAATCTATCGCATTGCTTGCTAGTATCTGGCCACCAGTGTGCATCAGAAATAATTAGAAAACTAATTTATTAGTGTTGTGTGAATTGATGCCTAAAAAATATATATCTTTAGTTTTGGGTACAGTGGGGAAGGTTTAGAGCCTCTGTCCTTTTGCTGTCTGTTTCCTTGCTGATTCACCCTCTCTATTTGTCTTTGTGATCATTGTAATTTGGAATGCCAAAGTAATGGAAAAGCCCAAATTTACAGTTGTCGCCAGCACAGAAGGGGGAAATATTTTAATGGGGATATTTTGCAGGAATTTCCTCTCTTTTCTTGTTGGGTCTCCAGGATGGAAAGTGAGGTGAAATATCCTCAACAAGGCATACATTGCAAAAGAAAGAGAAAATCTGATCAGTTTTATCCTTTTCCTACTCTATCCAAAGCTTATATTTTTTGGCTATAGATACAATTTTTTTTTGCTTAAAGTACATCTCTAGCCAAAACTTTTTTCTAGTCTTCCTGTCCCAGAGACGCATCAGGAAGTGGGTGGACAGCTTTTCAAAGTGCTGGAGAATATTTTTTTAAACAATTGCCACCAGAACAGGTGTTCCCTATTAGACGATTTCCCCATATCTGCTGTTTTGGTGATAACCATAAAATATTGGATTTTGTATGACTCTGTCCCATTGACACCAGGACAAATAGAGAGATACATTTCCTTAGCAGGGACACAGAGCAGTAACAACTTGACAATAATTTTAACCCTTTCCTTCTCCAAAACTACAAAGATGTTTTGGCTAGATGAACACTTTAACAATAACCCATCAGAGGCATTATGCCAAGATAAGCTGTGAATCTCAGGAATAGATTGTGTCCCAAATATTAAGAATCACAATCATGCCAAGTTGAAACATTGCACAAATAATAATTGTAGCTTATTTTTAGTACGAAATGTTTTTTTAGTGTGTGTGTGTGTATATATGTATATTGGTAAGCCACTGCAGTGGCGGTAAGCACAGAAGTGCGCATTACTGCAGAGGCAGGCAATGGAGGAGTGGCAAACAAAGTGGATGCATGTGGGGCAGGTGGTGAGAGCAGAAGGGGAGGATGGGAGTTAGCTGCTGTGGTGACAGGATGGGGTAGCTGGCTCGGTGGTGGTGAGTGGTGTCTTTGCAAAAAGTTGTCAGCTGCAACTCCAGATGCAGTCCACCCCTCCAGCAGCAAAGTTCAGCCATGAGGTGGTGGTGTGAGCTGCCAGGGGAGAAATTACAATGCCTGTGTAAGCTGCAGAAGCCAGGAAGTAGGGTGGTGGTATGAACTGAGGAGGACATTAGAAGGCCATGTCACATTACCTTGACAATACCCCCAGAGTGGACCTAAAATTTAGTAACAGTACTGCTGATCTCCTCTAACCTACAGCAATCTTCCCAGATAACGGGATCAACTCCTAGCACAAGAAGTCTACTGTACTTGTGCACTCTGGTGCCTTTCTAAATATATGGCACTGCACTGCAACAACTACCACAATGCATGGGTCTGAAGGAGGCCTAAAGTCTAACTAAATTGGTTTTATAACCTAATTCCAGTAACCCCCCTTACCATGCTAACCAAATTCCTGTTGCACTTATCTTAGATCAGCAGGTGATGCAGGCCAGGAGCCCACACCATATTGGGTGGCACACCATATTGGGTGGAAGAAGCCTCTCTACAGACTTACAAGTAGACAGCTTTTGCATTTGGGCACAGAAGAATTCAGTATATCTGGCACTCTGCACCCTGACATTGCATATTCCTGCTACCCAACACCCCTAACACTGCACCCTCCCTGCTCCCTTTCTCTGAACCTCCCTGCCTCTTAGCACTGCTGACACTGCAACCCAAAACCCCAGACACTGCACCTTTTTGCCAGCCAGGACCTCCCTTATCACCCAGCACACCTAACGCTCAACCTCCCCGTCTCCTAGCACTCCAACACTGTACCCCAAAACCCAAGACACTGCATCTTTCTGCCAGCTAGCAATGTTACCATTCCATATTCCACCACTGCGCCCCAGCTCCCACTTGTCACCTTTGCAGGCACATGCAGAGAGGAGGATAGACTGAGTCTGGCATTTCTGGGTTCCCTGCCCATTTACTCCTCCCTCTGGAGATATAACCTCCTCCCCAGGGCAGTCTGTTGGGGCCAGTCGGTTATCTGTCCTCCGGAGGCCCTGTGCACATTGTGTGTGTTCCTGGGTAAAAGGGGAAGAAGTGCCCACTTCTTGCTGAGAAGAAGAGGGAAGCCAAACAACAAGGTGTTAATATAACCCACCAACCACCTACATTACTACATAAGCCTTCCAGTTTAACAACATCCAAATGTATTCTTTATTACTTTTAGGGTAAGCATTTTATTTGAAATACAACACTACCATTTATCGCTAGTCCCACATCAACTCTTGGACCTTCTATGTTATTATTTTGACCAAGCTTACTCTATATCAGACTGAAATTAAGGGTGGAAACTAAAACTCCTTTCTACTTATAGTATTCATCTTTTACAGAAAGTATATATGCTTGTACTTTTCAGAGGTCCGATATTGTTCTATGTACAATCCTTGTTTTATTGATTGCATGTAATAATCTACTTTTTTGAGGTTGTGGATTTGGGGTTTTCATGAGCTGTAAGCCATAATCATCACAATTATGACAAATCACGGCTTGAATTATCTTGCTTTGCATGTAATGAGTCTATCTCATATATAGTTTCACCTTTTAAGTTGCATTAGTGAAATAAATGAACTTTGCACGATATTCTAGTTATTCGAGTTTCACCTGTATATATACAATTTCCCACTATGCCTCCAAATGGTCTACCAGATAGGTTTACTTGCCTAAAGTGTAACTTGCTTTTTGTAGACATGTTGCTTTATAAAAATGCATACAAACAATAGTGAAAAAGAGATGTTGAAGGAATCTTGCACTTAGATACAATTGTTTTTATTCATTTGTTCGTGAACCACTTTTTTTACTGTAGTAAACATCGCTTTCATCTTTTTACATTCTTTGCCTATTTGTGTATATGGAATTCACAACATTATACCCTTCCAATCCATCAAAAATCCTGTTATATAAAGCAGCAACAGTTCATTAAATGAAGACATCCATTTCCATATTCAATGTTGCAACTTTTCAGATACCTGTTTTTCCTTTGTTACTCATTAACCTTTTTGACCATTTCTTTCCTTTCTCATTTTCCTACATTTTTGTGTTCCATGAACCATGTAGAAAGTGGTCCCTCCTCCAATCCCCCCTCCTCCCAAAGAGGAGAGCTTTGCATGGCGCCCACATACTAACACCAAACTGTCTTACTTGAAACCGGTGCCTATCCTGGATGGGCTTTACCTAAGCGCTCCAAAGCCTTACACACCGCATGTTTCTAGCACACCACGCCACTCTACCATGTGTACTCCCACTGCTATCCAGTGCATCTCTGGAGATCACACAACCATCCTGGGCTGTCCTATGCACAGAGCAGAGCATGCTGATAGTTATTTGCAATCCAGCACATCACCTAAACACCAGGCTAGTGAGTCTAGCAGTACAGAAAGAAGCGTTGCTGGAATGAATTTGAGTCATGAGCCCAAAGCCGATAAAAAGGTCAGCAGTCTATATGTAGCTTGTTTATCTAACAACACTGGCTCAGCTGCATCTGAAAATCCTACCGGCGCTGCACATGATAAAACCGAGAGTGCTGAATTGGGATCTGATGTAACTAAATCACCAGCCACAAACATTGTTCCTTCGATAATAGACACCGGAAAATCCCCACCTCCCATCCCTCCAAGGCCATTCTTTGACCCTGTCCCAAGTAAAGATTCTATTAGCTGCAGTGAAATAGATACTTTCTGGAGTCAATGCCCTCTACATCAAGATATGGGACGCACAGAGCCAGATAGACAGCATCCTGCTGGCCGTGTCAACATGACTGCAAAGGAGCCCTTCTTTCCATCAAAGCAAAAACAAGCCCCCAGGGTACAGAGATTCCGTGGCATGGTACTTGTTTCATATACTTTATATTACTTCCCATTGTGTTCATCACTTTCCACTGTGTTCATTACTAACCCCTGTGTTATTGTTACTTTTTACGTGTTGCTGGAGTACCATCTGTTCCACTCCTGAGTAACCTGACACCCTTTTATTCTATAGCACTTAATTAAGTAGCACTTTTACTTTTTGTCTTTGTAATGTTATAGTTGTTTTTTTAAATTTATACCTGTATCTTTCTGTGTTCATTGCCCAATTCAACAACATTTATTAATTCTGGCGGAAGTGTACAGGTATAGATGCTTTCGAGGATTATGCACTTTCTTTCTAACTTGTTTTCGGTGTAAGTCACCTTTTTGACAAATTTGATGTGGTTAGACTTGGAAATGACACAATCAATTTTGTAAATAGGAGTCGTTACCGGACTATTTATTTTTCCAGAACAAGCTCTTGAGTTATCAATTGTATCAGTTAAGAAATTATCAGATTGCTTGTTATAAAGGGTAAAGAGTACTCAGAGCAGTACCTTCTACAGCAATTAAATGTTTTCAAAGTAATACTTGAACAGACACAGCATTTTATGTCTGCAGTCAGTTGTACTATGTCAACATTTAAAAAATTTGAGCACATTCCACTCCAAACAAGAATATTCAAGAGCTTGTTGAGGTATAAAGAGACAAGACGACTAGTCAACATTAGTTGATTTACTATCCTGTAGAAAAATACCAAAATTTGCTAGAAAGGTGGTATTGGTTTTGGCTGTTTGTTTTGTTTTCAAACTAGCATTTTCTTTATTTATCTGTTAATATTGGGCTTTATGTATCACTGTGCCATCTCTTTCCAAGCATTTGCAGCACTTTGTTTTTTATTTCTCGACATGCAACTGCATGTCATAACACAGCTGCACACTTGTGTACAAATGTTCGTCCTACGTAACATCACCTTTTTCCCACAGGATGCCACTTCAGTCACAGCTCAGCCTGAGGTTATAGTAGTCCCACTCATCCAGGTTAAAGTTGAAAGAGAGCAAGAAGGCACTTCGAGCACTCCACCACCACCTCTTGTACCCGCTGGCAAACTCTCAGCCTCCCCAGAACTTGTCACCTCTAACTTGGCTTTTCCGACACTTGATGATTTTATTCCCCCTCATCTGCAAAAGGGATCACACGATAGACCCAACTCTCCCAGTTATTCTATTCCAAACAATCTACCACCTTGCTCTCCACCACCTTCACTGGTGCCATCGGAATACTCACACAGAGTCTCGAAACTTGATAGCAGTGACGCCATCTTACCCACAGTAAGCTGCCAATACCCTCGCTATTTACTCACAGCGTGAAATTCTTCTTACTAGCTTACTAAACCCTGACAGGTCAATGCCTGCCTTCTGCAACAAAGCATGACTAACCGTTTTTACTCTTATATTAGTGCATGTATTGTTTGGATGAAACTGTTGTATTGTCTATTGGACATTCATTTTTGTAACTGCTGTTTTGGTATTTCTGGATATTGTTTTGTACTCGTTTACTGTAGATTATCATATAATGGTGTGTGTGACTTCTAACCATTATATGGGATGGTAAATAAACAAACAGAGCAATGTGTGTAATGGCATTCTGAGTGCCTTCCTCTCTGGATGATAGCACACCTGTTTTTCATAGTTGAAGTGGCTCTGCAGGCGTCTCGTTGTCTATGTCCAGCGTGACGATGCAAAGCTTATTTTTCTACTCATCCCAGTCAAGCCAAGTGATCCAGTTTCATTTGATACTGCATGTGTTTGCATGTCTGACTACTTGCTGTTAAAGAGATCCTGTCACTATTTCCACTTGTTAGGTAGATGCTGTTATGGAGTGGAGTATATCACTTAATGATCTGTAACAATATGATACCAAACTGGAGATCTGTTAGGAGGGCAATGTTCTTCTCTTGTCATTCATTTTAATGATGTTGTTTTGTTCGTTTGCAAATGTGATGTGAATAAACCCATTGTGCTTTGTTTTCAGGAGCCTGTGTTTGACGAAGTTCCAGCTCACGTTGTAAACAATGATAAACCGTATTCATTTGTACCAACAAGCAAACACTCGGTGTACCCATCCACTACCACAGTAAATCCTACCATAGTACTTTTGCAGCATAATCGTGGTAAGTTTTTCCATGTAGCTGTTTGGAGACTATGGAAATAAGCAAACTACCGACCTTCTGCAGCTACCGAGATGATTTTCCCAGGACGCCTTATTAGATTCTATTTGATAGAGCATGCAAGAATTTCAGGGTCAACATACCATAAAACATTCCAGAAAGTGCAGTTTCTCTGCATAAAACCTTCTCCATCTAAAAGTAATACCTGATTGTAGGATGATCACACGAAAGTTGAATTGTCTGCTTGCTTCTTCTTTCAGAGACTCCAGTGGTGAGGTTTTCACCTAGTAATTCTACAATATTGAGATTTCATAATGAAAGTCTCATTGCTCCTTCTTACAATTACTGCTGGTTGTGTTTTGCATCCAGGGAAGGCTGGTTTACCAATTGTGGGCCTAAAAAAGTACCCTAACATATGGAATGCTACATTTGCAAACTGGGCTGACGCTTCATTCATGTCAGTGCGTCAAAGAGTGCTGTGTGATACCTCATTTATATGCGTCAAAGAGTGCTGTGTGATACCTCATTTATATGCGTGTGTGTATTTGTGTGTGTGTGTGTATATACAGTGGTTTTAGGTGTGAAGAAACATTGTATAAAGTTCTGCAAGTGGCACTTCAGAATTCTTCTTAGGCCGCAGCAACACATAGGCCTGTTACTCTTATCTTAAGCCATACTCCCTTACCCCCATGTCTCACAGAGGATGCCGAAAGATATCTTGCTACAATGTGCCTGCACCACACATGAAGGAAGCAGTACTACTGCCAGCAAAGTTTTGAAATAACAGGCCAATACAGGCCCAAGCCAAAAACCTCATCCATTAGCTGAAGGATGTTCCTGAGACAGGATCTTCCCTTGTTTTATGGATGATCTTATCATAGTTTTATTGATAACCTGTGCCCATAGTATGGACATTAATACATTTACATATTCTTAACAAGCAGTAAATAGCCATCCCTGACCCCTCTAGCTGCCCATACTCAGCAGGGCTGCCTATTGGATCTTTCCAGCGCTGCATACACATCAGCAGGGCTGCCTATGGATCTCTCCAAGGCTCTTTGGACAGGTGCTGGGTTGGAGCGTAGTGAGCCGTACAGAGCGGGTGCTGGTCTTGTGCCCACTCTAAAGCTGTATTTGCAGTGTGGGGCTGCCTCGAGCTTTGCTTGAGCCGGGAAGGTGGAGGTGGAGATGTGGGACCTGGCAGGCAGTGTCAAAGACAGCTACTGTCAGGTCCCCAGAAGGCTGCCTCAGGCCCCCACAAGCGTGGGACCTCGGCAGCCGACCCGAATAAAAAGTTTATACTAGGTATCAGCCTCTAGTAGCGGGGCATTTTCAGGAGTACAAGTACTCCTGAAAATGCCCTGTATCAGTCCGAATGCCGATACTAGTATCCCTACTGTGAAGTAATTCATTCTACATGATCCGCAAAGATCACAATAAAGAGTCTAAAGTCCAGTTCCACTCCCTTTCTAGCAGCTTAGAAAAGCATGCTGTGTGCTCACATTAGATGGCCGGCAGGCTGCCAAGTTTTCTGTAGTAATAAAAAGTAATTGAAAAGCATTGATGGTTAATTCTCCACAATGCATTGAGCTAAAGAGGTGAATAAGAGCTTATTTTAAAGTGTTTTTACTGCTTGTTCAGAAAATAGAAATAATTTTGTGTGCCTAGTCTGGGCACAGGTTCACTTTAAGTTTAGGAATTTGAGTCCATATCAGAGATGCCTATAGAGTGTTTGGTCAGCACTTTTAGTTTTTCTTTGGCTTCTGACAGATGTGAAATATGAATATTGTATGATGATATGAAAATGTATGATAAATATTTCTGCCTGCGGAGCAGCACCTCCAGCTAAATACTTGCATTCACAATTCTAGTGAATTATATAGCACAGGCTATAATTGCTTTTCCATACAACATGTAATTGTTAGTTGACCTCTCTCTGCCCACTTACTACACAGGAACCAATGGAATGTTACAGCTCCTGAATTCAGATTATGCTGACCTCCGCAATAGAGGAATCACAGCAGTGTACCCTGCTGGGTCAGAGCGATTATAGTGCTCAGTGTGTATGTGTAGTAAATTGCACTAGTTGAAGTCAGCAGCAGCTAGATTGAATGAGTTGGCCTAGCTTGCAGCTCATGATTGTTCCATCTTTATTTATACTACAATGCAATCAGATGGTTGATCATTCCGTGTGTGTTTACTTGCATCATTATTGGAATTCATAATATAGTAAATGGAGTATCACAGATTTAAAAAATGAATATACAAAATAGTAAATACTATATGGAGAGAGGTCCATTTGTTGAGTACAATCCAGCCTCATGATAGGTTTACACATAAGAATGTCACCAGCATATCTTCATCTTTATTAAGTAGAATTCTTCTAAATGTCAACGTGAAACCAAAGCAAATTTCAGGGCAGTTCAGGGTCCCTTCATCAAGGCACAAGTGTCAGTTGGTGTATGGATATACTGAATCATCATTGCTGGATTTAGCCATGTTACTATGAGTCCATGTGGCCAAGTAGAGTTGAATGGCCTGAGCTTTTACTGTATAATTAGTTTGCTTACTGTTTAAGTCAACTTTGTATTATTGCTGATTAAACTGAGTTATTTTTTACCAAATTGTTTTGCACATTAATCATTTTCTGTTGACCTTTTTCATTTAATGTACAGTTCCCTGATAGTATCTCTCTAAAACTGAACTCCAAGCAGTTATTTATGAAAAAAAAAAAATTAAATGCAGTTATGTATTCATTAAAATATCCTAAAACAAATACAGCAGCACCTTACTCTGTCCTTTATATCTGCTTCCTGTATCATCTGCACAACAGCACTTAGACTAAAAAAGGAAGGGATGGCTGTGTCAGCCAAATAGACTCTATTGTATTGCCAAGCAGGGAGGTTAAACCACTGTTTTTCTCAACTATAATAGTCAACAGTGAACCCCCACCCTAGCTATAGTGTGGCAGAGGTTTGTGTATCACAAAAGGTGCTATACAGAATCACAAATGTGAATTTAGCTGTTTGGCTGGAGTTCAGCTTTAATGCCTCTTGCTTTTATTGTCAGTGCTGCTTTTTGAATGTTTTCTTCTTTATGCTTTTGATTGTGCCATTCACTTTTCTTGGTGTGCTTCACAGAAAAAAATAGTTTCCCAATGTCACTGTGATCTTTGAATATTTCATAGAGCTTAGATGTGCTATGCATGGTTTTAATACACCCTTGTCTTACACATATTCTCTGCTTTTTTATCACAGAGCAGCAAAAACGTCTTAGTAGCTTGCCAGGTATGACACCAATGCTATCCACGCTTGTCATGTGCTTTGCTTCAATTATTACTTAATGAAATGAACACTAAATTGGTAGAAAGAGTTTACAGGAATCTATATTCAGCCTTCATAGAAGTGTATATAAATGCCAGTTATAGACTGAAAATTACGGATTTAAAATTGGTTAAAGCCAGTGTCAGGTTTTAAAGTGAGCCAATATATTTTTTCAGTTCCCTAATAAATACAAAAATGTATGTATACTTAATATATTCTTGGCATTAATGGTAAATTGGCAAACCATATCGTTTGTTATATTTACCTGCTTGTAATTTGCAAATTAAATTTATTAGTGCATGCCAAATTTCAGGAATATTGAATGGGCCAAAAGATTTATGAAACTTGAAGTTAAGAAAAGTATTGATAGCAGCCAGATCCACTGTGGATGAAAGCTACATGTTTAGTGGTTGCAGTTTCATCCAGTTCTTAAAAATTGGTTCCGGTTAAATAAAACCTGTACTTGGGGAAACGTGAAGGCTGCTATTGTTGGCTTCCTCTTAAAATGTCAGTTGCCTTGCTCCTTCTGGCTTGAATAATTTCTAAATCGCAGTTCAGGAACAAGCATACAGCAAGTGAAGTCAGAACTCTTGGTCTGCATATTTATCCAATGTAAGTAACTAAATAATAAAAATTCTAATGATTTAGCCTGACAGCCAGGCAACAATGATTTTTAGTAGGACGTCAGCAATGGCAGCCTCTATATCCTCTTAGGTTTTCTTTGAATCTGTTGTGCTCACCTAAGCAGTGGTGTATATATAAATGCACCTGTACGTAGAGCACCTTCGTCTGCAGTCTGCATTACAAATCTAAAGAGGAAGTGAGAATTTTACACTTGCAGCATCATGTAACCTCCTATCAGAAGCGCACTTCTAACCATATCCTATACTCTGTGTTAGCATTATTTGAGGTTTTGTCACTGAATATTACCTTACTTACATTTAGCCACCTATTTTCCACAGACAGGAAGGCATCAGTGAGTTACGCCACCATCCAGCTTTATATATTTCCCAGATGAGAGATATCCTAGTCAGGGTTACTGCTTCTGAATCTCCCTGTGCCATCACAAAGTAGAAGAAAGATGCAATGTCCTGCTTTGTCAATTTTTAATAAAGTAGAATAATAAAGAATTAATAAAAAGCAATGTTTAGAGAACTAGACGATGGGTCAGAGTTGAAAATAACAGAGGTGAAAGGTCACCTCTGTTAAAAGAGTCTTCAAGAAATAAAAGTCCTCAGCAGACTGCTGGATACACGGAAAATATCACGTTGTTCTATACTTGTTTTTTAAAGCCCCGCAAATTAGATTATAGAAATGCAAATCCAGCAACCTCAGCCACCAATTATGTCTCTCTACCACCCTGGTGCCAAATTTGTGGCCCAAACCCTTTGGTACTTATTGTCAACCCTCGGGTACCAGCGGCCTTCCCTGTTTTATTACTTGGGACTGTAGTTGCTTCTGTAATGAACTGTAATGGCAGTAATCTCTAGAAGTCTTGTAACAACATGTCCCCAGTCTCCTAAAACATGTCACTAGTAGCAGGTCTGCAGTCTTTAACCATCTCCTGAAGCATACCCACATTCTCTTACCATTTTCTTTGCTGCCCTTTTTCTAATGTCCAGGGCCACAGTTGAGGCCCTCTATATCAAGTCAGTTTACCGCCAGTGCTCCACCATAACTCAAAATTTTAGATTTATCTTTTAGGGCCTGTTTACACTTCTGCACAATAGATCTATTGCATCTAACCCTGCACTTAAAAGTAGCATGGAAAGTTATGTAACTTTATTTTAAACAGTATTGTTTTATCAATTCTGTTCTTGCCCCATTTACTTGCAGTTTTCAGAAAGCACACCTTCCATAGTGTGAATGGTATCACGTGGGAAATGCATGTTAAACAGACCATAGAAGTGGTTTTCATATGCATTTTACAGCATATAATTTCCACAGTGGTGCATTCCTTGAAAGCCAATCGGAAACAAATTCACAACAATGCATTCAAAATTATTTAAAATGTGTTCAAATGCATGTGTTGTAATGGGGTTTTTCTAAACTGCACTACACTAAACCTGTCATGATAAATCATAAACAGTTATTAGGCGCCCTCTTGTGGAGAATACATTATTTTTGTACAACAGAGTACCAGGTATTCATACTCAACCATTTGTGTATTTACACTGCAGCTGGACATATTGTACAGTGTGTCACATTTAACAATGTCAGATGCTTCAGGCAGCTTCATTAAAAACACAGAATCCATGTATGCTGCAGAATGTAAAAAGGGCACCTGCCAGCTTGCTGTAATTAGAGAATTCCTGTATTATTAATGTTTTATTCTCTGACTCCTTATACTGGAATTCTCTGTGTCTAGCTGTGGGTGGGTGGAATAAGCTGTGCAAATGTCTGGAATGAATCTGAGATATAATTGCTGCTGTCACTGGAATGAGACCAGCTGAGTGTAGCGTTCTAATAACTGCTACACATTTTGGTGGCAAACCACATGATTAAAAATATTCAGATACTCCTTTTTGCCAGATTGGGAGGCAGAATATGGATGAGCATGTTACAGGATGATAATTGCTAACTGGTCTCGCTGTTTGAAAAGTTTAGCTTACTGTGATGTAGAAGTGATTTGTATAAATAGCACTTTATGGGGTTATCATTAAAGTAGGCACAGGTAATAGCACGGTAATAAATATAAGTATGTTAAATATATCCCTAATGTTCATATACAGGGAGCATAGTTATCAAATATTCGATTTAGTAAAAGTTACATTGCCCATCACTACACCGTATGTTAGTCGGCTTGGCAGTTGTACATATTAAAGTGGACCTGCCAGTAACTTTACAAGTCTACAGAAATAATTTTCTAAAACTATACAGCTGTAGAATATTTTTTCAGAAAAGCTGAAAATTATTGAAACGCCATATTTTAGCTTCATCATTCTGCTGCAGGCAAGAGGAAGCATTTCCTCATTCTCCTCTCCTCCAGTGACCAGACTGCAACATTGTTACTTTGTAGCAATCACAAGCTGTGAATGCAACCAATAACTGCACAGGCATCTGCAGAGGCGTATCTACTATAAAATGCGGGTGGGACGCCTGCCAGGGTGAAAGAAAAACAGCTGTTGGGTTGGCTAACTTTTGCTAACTTTTGCTGACCCATAGAGCCATGCCCCCTGCCCCTACAGGTGGCGCCCAGGGCATGTGCCATGACCTGGATACGCCACTGGGCACCTGCAACTGTATGATTTCTAAGCTAGCCTCTTAGTCCAGGAAGTAGATGCTGATCCAAGATAGTGCCTGATCCAAGGCATTGTCCTCCTTATGGAAGGATAAGTACATGACGGTATTGTCAGGCGGAGTACTGTGGCCTCTGTAGGTATTAAGCTGGCTATACACTATTAAATTTAATTACTCAATCAATTTTTGTCAAAGGAGCCAGGATGAAAATGGTCCGTCATACAGAGGTTTCAGTCAATTAGCTGCAGTCGCTGTTTGGGTATGCTGATGGTGGCGGGAGCTGGCTGTCGAAATACAATAGCTCAATGAGGATGGATGAATCTGTTAGATTGCCATCGTTTAGCTCTGAGGCTGAAGGAAAGAAATCTATTTGTGTATGGCCAGATTTACCTATACCCATTACCTAGCATGCGTGCAGTTAACATGAAAAAAAATATCTGATGCTAGGTCCACTTTACCCAATCTTACCAAATTTAGTATGTTTCCCTATAAAGCTGAAAGTGCAATTTCACAGTGCCAGGATGTAGTTGTCAGGCACTTCTCAAATGGAAAGCCATGACCAGTGTGTGCCCTTCGCCTGTCAGAATTTAGCATAGATCAGTTTTTTGCCATTGCTGGTAAATCTTACTAAACCTGCAGGTAAGCAAGGCTAGTGGCATTTGGGTGCCATGCATCACCACCAATCCTAGGCTGCTATTGTTTGTCCCATTAACCTACATCAAATTGAGTTCAGCTTCTAATTGGGACAATAATGACAAAGTGCTTTATGTCAAATTTCCCAGTCATGCTGAATGATGTGGATGAACAACACGTATCCAATCTATTGCTTGAAAACTTGTTTCTGGAAATTGTGGCGTCTCAAGACAAAAACATGTTGGAAACACGTAAAATGTTTTTCGGATATAATGAATCAATCATTTACCAAGCGAGTTAACAAAAGAAATTGCAACCCTGAGCCAGAAGTCTTGTGTTTGTAAGGCTTGCTTTCTAATTATAACTCTGATTTATTCTAGAGATCCAGAGTTACTTATTACATGCACTGAGTAGGAGTTGGTTTATTTGCTAAACGCCAACAAAAAGATAAACTGTTTTAAGCAGCAAATATAATTAGCATACATTAAATTACTCAGCTGGCTTTATTCAGTAGGGTTTTAATTCATAAGTTCAGTTACCAGTGATAATTGTTTTTATTGAAATCAAACCAGTACAAGAGAGGTTGAGTGGTTAGCATTTGCTGATCAACAGACCCAGTTAAACATAGTCCACCTTGGACTTCCACTGAGTGAACTCTGATTAGTTGCAATAGATTACTAAACTTAAAAGTAAGTACCATTTAAAAAAAAAAAAAAGAGATAATACTGAACCTGTGGGTTGGTCTTTATATAGAACATTAGACTACATAAACACATGGTACGTCCTTGTGTTATGACTTTTGTTGTGTTTCTTGGCGTTTTCTGACTTGAAGGTGAAGCATTGTTCTGTAGAAATAATGGTGTTCAGCATTGTAGCCATCACACGCTCTCAGTAACATTTCTGGAATGTATTTTTCCAGCATGCTGTTCATTTCCAGTGTAATCATTCTGTATTATAGTTGTTTTGTCCTGTTTGTGAACATGCCATGTCACCAGTGTCATGAGATGTCTTTGTGTCCGCTCACAGATCCTGTGCTGGATGGCTCTACCAATGGAAAAACAGAGCCAGTAATTGTGCCGGAGAGAAAGCGACTAGAGAATAATCCCCCTATGCAGAGAGCAGCCATGGACAGTACAAAGAGAGAAGCCCGTTCTCTTCATTACACAGGAGATATGTCAGCAGAAGACATAGGCATTCCTCTCCGGGTAGGATTACACCTAATGCATTGGCTATGATTTGGCTGTGTTATGAGTAAATGCTAAAGTTCTAACGAGGACACTAACCCAGTTAAGCTGCAATTGTTATTCTGTAAAGTTTAATTGCTATGGATGACACAGATGGCGCTTTACTTTAAGTCACTTTAGCTGTATTAGAGGCAACATGATGTTTTCAGCAGAGTTAGTGGATAGTATATAGGTGCATGTTGTATGTATATTTCTATGGAGATTTATTTTAGTTGAAAGATTTATCATTTCTTTAGAATGTGGATTTGTGGTTATTTCTACACGTACTATGAAATTCATGAAAATTCATGAAATTAGTTTGTTAGATATTTTCTTTTTGAATGTATCTCTGTCATGGGTTAGGGTAGGTTATATGTTGTTGTTTCAGTGAAATGTACTTAAATAAAATAAATTCCATGCCACAGATTCAATAAATGAACTATGGCCAGTATGGCTATCCCCAGTAAACTCCGCTCAAATGCCTGAGCCAGCTCACACTGTGATTGCATCCCAGGTGCAAGCCAACAAGTGCGCCACTCCCTATAGCAACCAAATCCAGAAATAGCCACACTCCAAGGGTCTTCACCAAAGGTACAAAAATAATTTATGGAGCAAATACATACTGTTCCTCCCCACACGTGCTCAACACCCAATGCATTTCACCATTCCGATGTACTCATAAAGAGCACTCTGAGTAAGCCAGAGTGGCATTTGGAGGTTTAGCACGCGTGGGGAGGAACTAGCAGTATGTATTTGCTCCATAAATGAAGAAGACCCTTGGACCCATAAATCCATATTTATGGATATGGTCAGCATGGTGTTTAGGTTCCATTCCAAAGGGCCAGCTAGAAAAGTAATATAATGTACAGCTTTTTTTATTGGAGTACTTGTATTCAAAAGTCACTAATAAGTCACCTTGTTCTGTGTAATGAAACAGATGAAGACACACCCCGGCATAATCTTTTTATTTTTTATCACTTGCATTAACTAAACCCTCTCCCTGCAGGTGCCAAATTTAGGCGCTCAGCAGATATTCTTGAAACCTGGCGAGCTGTCTCTAATTCATACCTGTACTCATTTGGAGGGACTGTCCCTCTTTTGGAACCACATGTCCCTGTCCTCCAGCCTCTTTCTTTGCTCCTGAGTTGTCCCTCTTTTTCAACAGATGTGTAAACCACTATATTAAATGCCATACCTAACAACCAAAAGTGTTACACTACACTAAACCTCTGCAACCTTCATATCAAATTATTATTTGATTACTTTATCTGTGTAACTGGGGGTGTGGCAGGGGTTGTGTACTTTGCATGCTAAAGGATGTCCCTCCTTCCTATCGCAGTACGTTGGGAGGTATATCTAACCACTGGGTCAAATTATCAGTTTTGAGCCAAACAAAAGAATAGACACAAGATTTGCAATCTTCTTTTCTTTATATAGTGCATGAAAATGAAGGTAAGCTGTAATGTGCGTTTTTGCTGTCAGTTCCGTCCTCATTTATTTGAATTATTAATCCTGAGTGCCTAAAAAAGTGCTGAAAGATGCTAAGAACAGGGAAAAAGCTCAGCAGTGCTGAACAAACTTCTGCATCCTGCATGGTTGGTCCCGCAAACAGCCTGGTAATTACAAGACATGCTCACAAATTAGCATCACCTGTAAGCAGTGCGGCATCTCTGACTTTTTTGGGGGCAGCAACCAGCTCGTCTGGCTGTCAGAAGTGCTCCTTATCACTTGCTGCATTTTTTTTAGACTTGTTGACCCACTCAGACCTGACTTTTCACTTTCTTAAGCCGGCCATACTCATATAGATTTTCGATCAGAACTTTTCGTTGCTGCCAAGAACCCTTGTTCGATTCTAGACTTGACCATTCTCTGACCATCTCTTGTAGCATGCCTGTAGTCTCTGACCATATCAAATAGCCCATCAAGCACAGACAAATGTCAATTTCGATAATCGTTTGTTAGCAATACTACCTCACCGAATTTTGGGGATCGACGGAACGGATTTTCGTTTGCGCATGTGCAGAGTTCTTGCTGTAATTTTTTTTCCGCATGAAAACGCTATGAATTCATTGATCTTCGTTCGATTTGAAAAAAGTTTTCCAGCCTCTCCCTGCGAGAAAGTTAGAGTGGGATTACAATAGAAAAAAAACGTTGGTGTCCCATCAACTGTTTGATTATTGTTCGAAAGACCATTCGTGGAAGATTTCCGAATGAAAATCAGAGTGTATAGGCACCTTTTTATACAGAAAATTGCAGGACCAATGTGTCCATGTAGCTGTCATTGCCATATCAGTTTTGGGGGAGGGAGTGGTCTCTTTACGCCATTGGCTGACTTAAGGATGACAAATATCGCCCTGCTCTTCATTGTAGAGAAGATATCAGACGGTCTATGAGCAGCCTATGAAGAATAAGCACAGAGCATGAATTGTAAAAATCACAGGCGCCAAAAACAGTAACTGCTCCTGAAAATGGTCTCCAAAACACACATGGGGGCAGCTCCTCACAGTCATGGGAAACTGGAAATCTGATTAAAACAAAGCAAAAGGAGCGCCTCCATAGTGTAAAACTGATTTATTGCAGATAAAAAAGACAGCTGGAAAGGTACTCACAAACCAGCCTGTATAAAGGAGCATGAAGCGATACAATCTCAGGAAAACATCAAGATGAATGCACGAAAATAAGGTGAGGGAAAGAAAGTGCTGGTACTAAGCCGAAGCCATCTGCATGCTGACCCTCCCTTCAGTTGACGTGTTTCTGAGGACAAGCCTCTTTTGTCAGAACCTGAACACTCACAATCTCTACCTGACTCTTAAGCAAAAGTTATTGAAAAGTGACCAATCGCATCAATCTGAGATATCATGCAGTATGCAACGTTCTCCGCAGGTCCGCCCGCTCAAACCAGTTGCCACAAATGAATGTTTTGTGTATGTGTTTCTTTCTGTGATCACATAGTTTTACCAATGTGTCAAGAGGACATACCAGCAGTATAGCATTCCAGCTCAAAGGACTGGATGGATCATGGGGGCAAATACTTTTTTACATGCATATACACAACCCTTATTCCAGTTCAGACCCTGGCATCTGAATTAAAGAATCAGCGCACCTAAAATGTAAATCTTCTTTCTGTAACCAACTAACTTCTGCTAGCATTTCAGTGATCCTGACAAGAAGATCCTTCTCTGAATTTGCACATTAGTGTCCCTCCTTTTACAAATACAAAGCAGCTTTGTTTTCTTTCTTGTATTGATGATTAGCGATATTTTAAATAGATTTATATCTCAAGATGGAATCTTGGGGAGGGTTCTTCCTTTTGCCACTCGTGGGGCAATTGAATGTTCAGCATCTTAATCTGGAGATTAGGCTTTAAAATGACTTATGGTGAATAGATTGCACTATTTACTTCTGGCATAAGATAAAGCCATTTTTTATTCTGTGAAATCCTACAATTTATGGATTTGGAATACTTTCAGGTATTAAAATTTCTCTTTTAAGTTAATCCTGGGTATGGGGAATTTGTATTCTGCTATAGCTTGCTATATATCACTTGAGAGTGTCCTTCAATGATATAATTTCTGCTTAAGGCTGATAAAGTTTATTCTGTTTTTCAGAACACGGAGAGATCAAAGGACTGGTACAAGACCATGTTCAAGCAGATCCATAAGTTAAACAGAGGTAATGATTAGTGCTTAGACCTTTCTATCAAAACTAGATCAATTCTGCTCTGATTGACGTGCACTAGACTTTTAAATCTAGTGTTGGAGTAGTTGATATGGCTGACGGTGCTCACTACGATGTTTTAGAAGCCTATTATCTAAAATTGGAACTTTTTATCACTTTAAATGCATTCCTTTTTCTTAAACTTGATAGAGGTGCTTGTGTTTGAACCACAAGAACATCTGAGTAGTCTAGTTCATTCATTTACTTTGTGCATGTTACAATGTTGCCATTTTTTGGGTGCTGTCTGCAGGCAGAGGTACGTAGAAATTAAAATAACCCCCTTTGGGTAAAATGGCATAACTGTATTGCACAGAGGTTATCTTACCAAAATGATAGGAGAAATGCAGGCTTCTGTTTCTTTTTTGTGCTAGTAGGTGGTTACTTGTGTTTTAGTCACTAGATCAATGGCAGTCACCACTGGGGCACACAGAAAACAATGGCTTTTTATGTGCAACATTTACACCACAGTGCTGCATTTTTCTGCAGCACACCAGATAGCACCTGAGGTCACCACGCTGCTGTGTGGAGAGCTGTACTCTTTGTACACTACCAATAATGTTAGAAAAAAGACACCGCTGCCACCCAGCAGCAGACATCAGCCACGGAGCATTTTAGCGCATAGCTGGTGTGAACCCAGCCTTAAAGGAATGGTGTACCTTGGAAACTTTCACTAAAACCACCTTTCAACCCCCCTAAGCTAAACTGCACCTCCCCTTACAAGCTGCGTACTTATCTTAGTTCAGAGCCGCTGGCTACTGATGTTTTATAGCTTCTCCTCATGAAAATCTTTGTAGAGTTTAAGTTGAATGGGACTGTGTATCATGGCATATGGCTCTATTCAAGTTCTGATCAGATTTTCGGCAGAACAGGCTGAAAGAACTGGAAGAGCCAGCGAATCTGAAGTTAAGGTAAATACGCAGTTTGGGGATGAGGTTAGTGTGGTTTAGCTTGTGGGGTGTGGGTGTAGCTGCAGTTTATATACAATTACACCTGTGCTTAGGGAAAACGTAGGCTGCCATGGATGACCAGTGTGAGTTGTCTGACTATTATTCTGTTCCATTGTCTTTTAATACTGACCAGGAACAAGTATGCATGAAGTTGGCAGCCCATGTAATGTCTGCTGGTCTCTTTTACCTTTGATTTTAATAGCTATTTACTTCTGGTGTCAGGAATCCTTTACCTCTTAATGTTTACTAAATTGGTAGTTATTTTGGTCATTAGTGATTTAATGGTATTTTAATTCTGCCTGTTTGCAGTTAAATGCTTTACGGTTTGCAGGCACCAAGCTATTCCAAAGAGAATTCCTCCTTATCATAAATCACAGTTGTATTCTACAGCAGGAATGTTTGGCACAAATAATTAATTTGACGTCTTTATCTGTATACAATTAAATAACTCCCAGTATTAAATATGCATTCGGACGTCACGGTCTGCCACATCAGTGGAAATTATACTCTGCTATATCCTGCGTAGAAAGGACTGTATGCTACTTTAGTGCTCCCGATATTTTTACTAACATTTTGTTTGTAGAAAAGTTAGTCATAGATATAGGGCTGAAAAAGGCCGAAGTAATGTTTCCTGGCCTTTTGGTTTTTAAGTTTATGAATGTTTTGGTGTATTTTTGATGGGTACCCCTTCTTTTTTGCCGATATGGCAATACAGAGAGGTTAAGTTGTAGGAGACCTAAAGCATATCTAACTCCTAAAAAGTTTTTTCCTTTAATTTTCACCTGGTAATTCTGATAATAACAAACATCCTATCTCTGGGTAGCTTCGCTCACTCCCCCTCTGTATCTATAGAGGGAGCCGTGGTTGTCAACAAGTCTGGACTTTAAATATGTCTTTTGTTCCTCTCCATTAAATGGGAGATGGCTCCTTAACCAGTCCCTCCAGCCTGGCTCCTCCTCCGCTTCCTCAATGGACTGTCCCTCGGCTTCATGTCCTATGCAGTGTATAGGATGTGATGACTAGCAGGACCTTAGACCACTGGAGCAGAGGAGCCAGCTAGGATTTTAGTTCAGGTGACTATATCTCTGTTATTTTAGCTCTCTAAGCAAAATGAGCACTTAAGATTTTATTTGCCTGGAGTTTTTTTTTAAAGGTGATGAAATAAAGCAGTGCAACAGATCTGAGAACTTCTTGTGTAGACAGCAGATGTCACTACACGCAGATTCTTTTTGACATTTGCTGTGAGTATTGGTGGCGCACATTTTTACAAATTTTTGTCAAAATTCTTATCGATCGTTATGGCTAGGGATGCACCGATACTAGTATCGGTATTAGTGCTGATAGCGAGTATTTGGGTGAATACTCGCCCAAATGCTCCGATACCTTCCCAATACCAGAACTTCCAGTCAGAGAAAGGTTTCCTCTGACCGGCAGTGCCATAGGGGAACATGGAGCCAGATTCCCTGGCAATTTAGGAAGCCGGGCAAGCAAGTAATAACCCACCTCCCAGCTCCATGCAGATTGGCTGGAAATTTGCCTTCCCAGCCACTCAGCATCGGCTTCCCAGCCAATCAGCATGGAGCCTGCTGAACAGGCGGCTCCATGCTGATTGGCTGGAAAACTGTCTTCCCAGCCAATCAGCGTAGAGCCGGCTTTCCAATCAATCAGGAAGCCGGGATGCGAGTCATTACTCACCACCTAGCTTCCTGATTGCCTGCCAAGTTGGCTCCATGCTGATTGGCTGGAAAGCCATCTTCCCAGCCAATCAGCATGGAGCCGGCTATTAGGCCGGCTCCATGCTGATTGGCTGGGAAGCTGGTTTCCCGGCCAATCAGCATCGAACCGGCCACACATGGAGCCAGCTTCCCGGGCGACGTGTTTTTACCCGCTGCCCAGCTTCCTGATTGCCTGGGAAGCCGGCTCCATGCCAGCGGAAGAAGCGGTATCGGTACTCGGTATTGGCGAGCGCCGACTGCAAAATATCAGTACTCATACTCGATACCTATAAACCGGTATCGGTGCATCCCTAGTTATGGCCATGCTTAGATACCACAAACATTATTGGGAAGAAGACGGGATTAATGAAACAAAACTTTAGGAAAATATAAAAGCTCGGAATCCGGTCACAATGATCACATTCTTTTCTATAATTTGCTTCTCCCTCTGGCTTCTTAGACCACCAGAGCTACCTCTGCCTTATCCCAACTGCCATTGTAAATGGTGGACTGAACCATTAAACAAAACTAGAGTAGATCTTAAAGAGAATCTGATAGAATAGAAACACGGGAGATGCCACTACTGAAGTGTTTTTTACAGGTGCATGCTTTGGAGCTATCTGTTTCACGTGGACAGTGCCTGAAAATGCAAGGTCTATAAACTTTGTAGTCTCCACATCCCGAACTAAAAACAATGCTAACTAAAAGCCTTAAATAGGTAAAACTTCAGAAGAAAGATGCAAAAATTACCTTTCACCGCAACTTCTAAAATGCTTGTCTTGGTGAGGTGACATCACATCGAGCTAAGAAGGCAGATGGAGTAAACATTGGTACAATAACATTTTAAGTATAGTAGGCATCTGGCGTGCGGTCTCCAATTTTTTTCATATGCTTGGATGTTCAAGCAGTGATGGATGGGTTGATTTCACAAGATGACCTGCTTAATTATATCACAGTGAAGATTAAGCAGATTAATTATCATGTGAAAGGCATTATATTTCGGTCAATGTTTTCTTTATGACCAAGGATTGAGCCCAGCAGTTGTCTTAATTCAAGATTATCTGTGCAGTGTGCCATCTTTTTAATAGAAAATTAATCTAGTATGCTTTTGTCTCATACCGTTTATTATTTTGTTTTTATTTTCTGTTGAACCTTGATTGGTTCTCCAATGATTACTGTTCTTGTTAGATTCTACTGAAGAAAACCCTTATACTCCAACATACACATTTCCTGAACTACCTGAGGTCAAGCCTAAAACAGAAGGTATCATCAGACTGGCTTGAGAGTGGACATGTGTACTAATGTCATATCTAGAGATATAATGCAACGTTTACTCTGCTTGCTTAACCCAAGTTTAAAAGAAGTGCTTTAACATTTTAACAGTGTTATATTATATGGCCCTAACACATTTAAAGGGAATCTATAGACTTCTGAAGTATTTTATGACATATCTCTGAATGTGACTAGAATATTTTATTATGCCTTCTAAAGCCTTTTTCTTTGTATAGTTCGTAATTGTAAATGTATGTGCACATGACTGTGCTTCCTACTTAATAGTGCTGCAAGAAGATATTGTTTTACTGATCCTCCGTCTTGGTGCAAGTCCATCAGCCATCAGACTGACTGAAAACAGTAGACTCTGTGGTTTTTGATCTTATTTCATCTGTCCTCTAGCAGGGATGGCAATAACCTTCCCTGATGCACAGAAGGAGAATTTCCAATATGAATTATAATCAAAATATGGAATAGCAAGCATGAATACATGTAACCCATATCATGCTTTCTGGTAACTCACAGAAAATGTACTATAGTTTCCCTTTAAAAAAAAGAACTCTGCATTCAGAACAGTATTAAAGCAGAAGTAGGCTTTATAAACGATGAGACTTCATCTTCCAGCGTGCAGGAATAGCTAGCTGTGTGTTGGGTGTTGTTCAGTAATGAGCCAGGGATGACATACTTGCATAGCTGAAGTTTAGAAATAACCATAGACATGCTGAACGTCCTCTGCTTTTCTGTGCTGCTTTTCTCTGCTGCAGAATTCAATCCCTACACTCCCACCTACCAGTTTCCTGTATCTACTCCTAGCCCTAGCTCCGAAGGTAATTGGAAAGATCACAATCAGATATGATGTAAATACTTTGCTTCAAGGCTGTTTGGCTCTTTTGTATAACTTTTATCATTTTTTTTGTGTGCTCCTTATAACCTGAAGCAGATTTGGGCCCGGACATGCAGTGGTGTTTTCCGCTTTTGTTTGCTGTGAATTAACACTAAAAATACATTTCTTACAGTCGTATTATCCTGCTTGCAGGAAATGTTTTATCTGTACCAAATTAGAGGTCCAAATCAATTTGGCTCCATTTAATTAAAGTGACATTAAACCCTCAGATTTTTTAACATAAAACAATACTGTAATGTGTGCCTTACTGTAATCCATGGTTGTTTCCCTTCTCTTTGCTGCTCTTCCTTTTAAATCTGTATCTCTTCTCATGCTGGGCAGAACTTCTGTTTTGCAGCAGACTGCCTTGTCTCTTAAATGGATACATGGTGTCTGTGTGTAGGTTTGCAACCTGAGCCAGCACTACAGGAAGAGGCACTCAGCTGCAAAGGGAAGTTCTCCCCAAGCATGAGAAGACATGAGGATTTAAAAGGAAGAGCAGCAAAGAGAAGGGAAACTACCATGGATTACAGTAAGGCACACATTACAGTATTGGTTTATGTTTAAAAATCTGAGGGTTTAATGTCACTTTAATTTATTCACAGTTTTAAACTCTCATACGTTTTCAATAATGAATCCAGATCACAAAAATTTACATTGCTCAGCAAAGTATTTATTTTACATTTTTGTCCAAGCACTTAGTCATCATGTTTCTAAACAACTGGCTCCAACTGTCTCTGCTCAGCTTCCCTGATCTTCCTGTTGAAAACATGGTTACAAGGCACAGAGCAGTCTCCTGCAGCTGTTCATCTACTAGCTTGGAGAAGAGGAAAGGAAGGAGAGATCAGGATCGGGAAGTCACAGAAAACACACCCCGGCTTGCTCACTTCCCCATCATCTCCCTGCAGAGAGCAGTGACTGTCAGTCACCACTCCGCGCAGGGATTTCCCCTCCTCTCCGTTTCTCCGGCGCTGACTGGAGTAACGGATGGGGAGGGGGCGGGCACAGCTGGCTCTGTCTCTAGAGGGGCTGAGCCACCTGTCAATCAGCCAGCGGGCTGGATCTCGACAGCATTGTCGGGATCCATCCCGACTGCGGCGCTCTCAGCATATAGCAGGCAATAGCATTTTGGGTCACCAGAGGACGTTAGTATATGTCTGAGGAGAACTATGGGCAAAAAAACCTTTTGACTATAATATTACTTTAAAGTAATGGCATTACCTTGATATTCAGTAAAAGTTGGCAATGTGGCTTTAAACATAAGCGAACAATTGTGAATGGCAGGAGCTCATTGTGCTATTGAATTTAACAAATGTTGCCCTAATCAAATGATATGCTTGTGTCTAGTAATTGACACAGCTTACACTGGGCACACCTACTCATTTTTACAGTGAATATTTCCAACTTCAGCAATCATTTTATAGACAATAAATCAAAAGTGCACATTTTTTTAACATATAGAACTACAGGTTAGAGTTGTGGTGTTTAAACCATATCTAAAAAAAAAGGTTTAATATACTCAGTTACATTGGGTGGTGCTGATGCTGACAGTGGTTGGAAGGTTGTGTGTCTGTTGTTAAGCGGTTGTGTGTGGATATCTGTAAGGTTGTGTGTTTTTCGGGTGTGTGAACGTTGGTGGGGAGACACTGAGAAGGGTGGGGTGGAGTTATGACAAAGACAATAGGGATGGAGGTGCTGTTTGGTATAGCTGGTCAATGCAATAAAATTTAGTGGTGAATTTTGCACTGTAAAAAATAGCACTTAACCCACAGTAGTGCAAATACAGTACTTCATGCATTATGGTCAATATAATTGACCTTTTTGTGTGAAGGTTCTGGGTGCTGTAGGTAGCAGTATACTAAAATAGTAGTGTACGTCTCGTTGATGCCATATAGTACAATATTCTTTCAGACATTCTAACATACAAGAATTCCTCAAGGACTTTTGGCACTAGGTTTGTTTTCATGTTTTCGGAATGAAGAGGTTTCCTAAAGCTAATCTTTTTAATATATAAGGTTTGGCAGTATTTTGAGCAACAAGTAGAGAAGCTGCATGGATTGTGTTGAATAGATTTCTTGTTTGCTAATGGGTTACATCAGACATTGCAGCAATATATTTATACAGCCAGAATTGCTCCCAGAACAACAAATACTGTCTATACTGTTATGGACCAGATTGCAATGTACTGTATGTTCACAATTATCTTTTCTTCTATGTAGTCTGTGGTTTCCTCTGAAATTCTTGTTATATTTTTGATCTATGCAAGCCAAAGCACAATACACTTTACATTCCCGGTTTTGGCGCATGCCCTAATAGTTTAGACAGGTAAAATATAGACTAAAATGGAATCGCTCCTGAGGCCAGATGAGGCATTGGTTTTGTGGCTTCTGCCAAAGCTGAGGATCTTGGAGGGACTGGCATTAAATTGTTCCAGTGGAGATACTGTCTGGCACCGGGTTTGTCACATGATCTGATGCTTAGGCAATGAAGGATTTGCTTTGGTAAAGGCAATTGAACCTTTTGATTAACTTTTGGCATGGATGTTTTTAATTTTTATTAATATAACTGTGCTCCCATGTGATACTTCTTCTGTAATGCACACACCGGTTGTGTTCTATAGTATTTACAGTGTCTACATACGCATTTTCCCATCTTCCATTATGCAGTTTTTGGTACCTAAGTGGCCAATCGCCTGGCCTGAACACTATGATATGGGGGGGCGGGGTAGGGATGTGCTTAACCCTATGCAAATGGAAGCTTTCAGAGATCCACTATTTGCATAGGATTGTTGGAAGGATGGGGGTTCTCTCATGGATGATACAAGTAAAGGTACCGTCTAGATACAATTCGATACAATTCGTCAGATTGCTTAGTAGTGCTGCTTACATGTTTATTTTAAATGGTGCAGAGTAAAGTTGAAGGATGGGATATGACTTAGAAATGTGTAATTAGAAAGAAGTATTGTATTGTCACTGAGATTGAAAAGACCACAAGTTGTGCCTGTCAAGCTTCATAAAAAACGCATTGATGTGCAAAACTGGTGAATGTTATATTGTAAAGTGCTGCGCAAACTGTTGGCGCTATATAAATCCTGTATAATAATAATGTGGTGATCCAAAGTCAGTTGAGGTCTCCCTTCCTAAGGTGTCTACAAAACTTCCTTCCATAGCAGAATACATAGAGTAGGTTTGCTCACAGACCTTGTTATTTGATTGGTAATTGGAGAATTACTACTGTCATAAAGCCAAAGCATACCTGAGACACTATCATCCTTGTAATTCTAATTATATCTTTGCTGTGCTGTTTCTTGTCAATGATTGGAAAAAAAAACTCTTTCCCAGAAGCTTTTCATTTCTGCACTTTCTTATTTATAGATGATGATTTGGATTCCTATCCAAACTATGGGCGACACTCTTATATAGAAGATGGTAAGATCTACATTTATCTTCTTTCTTTGACCAAATTATGTTCTATGATCTACCTAGAATATACACACATTGTATCCCCAATGCCTACTTCCAGGACTGCTTGAAGAGGTTTTTATATCTGTAAAGGGGCCTCCTACCCCATGCACTGTTTTCTGGCACAGAAAAAAGAATTTGCAAATCTGATTTTGAGGCAATGCAAACAAAAAAACTGATTAGAAGTACAAACCTGAAGCTTAAACATTCAAAAACAAGTAGTCAATGGCTGATCACAGATTTTTATGGTAAAACTCTTGTGTTGTGGTAGCACACTGCATTATATAACCACTAGGTGGCAGGGCAAGTCAGCGCCAATGTATTATTATGTCAACAAACATGTTTTGCTTACAGTGCTGTTCTCTACTTTACACGCTCAATAGCAGTAATCAATAGCAACGATCAGGATTCAGTTTACTGCAGTCAGATGATTGATTAATTTTGATTGTTTGCAGTGGGTTACTGTATTTTACCCTATTGAGTTAACCTGCAGGTGTCAATTTTGGAGCATTATCCAGCTATAAGTAGAAAACCTCACCTGCATGCAAACCATTGCCAAAATGTATATCTGGACAATTAAACAGTGTATTAAGTTAATAAAAACAACAAATCCAAGAGTAGCTGTAAAGCTTATCTAATATATGTTTAGCAGTCCTGAAAAGAAAAAATGGAAACATTGTTATAGTTGGCTGGATATACCATTTTAAGCTCAAACACCTTTTTGGAACCTCTAATGAAGATCATGGAGTTCCTGCATAGTGTCAATAAGCTTGTATGAGATTCTGTTCCACGGGCCATAGACGGCTCACTGGAAGCTCTCCAGGCTCAGTGCATCTGTGTTGCATATGTGACACTATATAAAAATATGCAGCACCCCTTATGTTCTCCTTAAAATACACCTGTTGTGACAAGATTATGTGGACTGCTGTAGTTGATCTAATCTTTCTGAAAATACTATGTAGTTTGTACAACAAATTTAAGTTAAACAAAAGTCACAATACTTATTCTGGGTCTGTGGCTCATAATGTTATGGACAAAGTACCAGCGTGACAGCCAGGCAACTTCCTGGAGAAGATCAGCAGTGATCTAATTATTTCTCTAATGGCAGGTTTCCTTTAAGTAGGTAAAATACAGTGTTCAATATGTAGAATTATGGAAGATGGTTTAGTATTACCGTTTAGGTGTTTGCAGTACTTGCTTTGACTCTTGGTTCTGGCCTGTAATGTCCAGGAAAATCACAGCCCTCAGTGCCACGTTCCAGGAGTGAGATGGATCATATCGACGTGGAGAATAATGTCCGCAGGTCTGTCACCTTACCTCTCCCAACCCGCACCTCCTCCCTCAAGCCAAGCCATGAAAGGTGAGATGCTTTACAAATACCTATATGCTGGGAAAAAAAAGGCCACTATAATGGAGAAACTGGAGAATGCTTGGCAATTTCTACTACAGGTGAAAAATGAAAAACGGGGATCTAAGGGTCCTATTTATAGAGAAGCGTTTACCACTCTTTGTTGCCTGCCGCAGTTTAATCCACACAGTGCCTGTATACAAGTAATTCATAAATTGCAGGCCATGGATTGAAATGGTCTCTGCATTATGCTGCAGAAAGCATTCCTTGCTTGCAGGAGAGTCCATGACTTTGACAGATCATATGACCAGACTGTCTTTCTCCCAGCTTTCCTTTTTTTTCCAATTTACTGAAATAAAGCTTCTCTCTTCTGTTTGTTCATTTAGGATTTGAAATTAAAAGAGAGAAGATGATTGGTTGCAATGCACAACTACTTCAGATTCTGTCTGCTCCAGTTTTGATTAATCCCTCTCTGTGTTTTTATTTGTAACACATTGATATCACCATGATTAGGTGACTGGCAAACTGTTGCAGAACTCTAGTTCCCATCCCACAATGTATTTGCTTCTCCAAGTTCTCATCCCTAAACTGTGCATCAAGCATTTTTGTTTTCCTCATTAAAACTGTGACAGAGTTTTCTTTAATAACTGGCTGAGCGTCTTGCCAGCAGTAGACTTCATAAAATCTTGACATCCCACATAATAATTCTTAACTGGCATCTCATAGTAAACTTCTGTTACACAGTGTGTGCCGGAGGTGGCTTCAGCAAGATGAAGTTCCGTCTAGCCTCTTGGGAAAGTGAATGTATTGTCATGCTGCCAGCAGAGCCTAGGACAAATCGTTTCTTCTCATAATGATTCTTTAGGTACACATCTCCAAGTCAAGCTAGCAAATCTTCCCAATTTGCTGGAGCCTGCCAGACAGGCTTTTTTCTGGATTCATCAGTAGCCGTACTTAGATTGTGACATTCTTCTGTCACAGCGTTACATTTTGTTTTCATAATGTACATTTAAATCTTCTGTCTGGAAGTTAGTTAATAAGGAGAATGAAATATTAGCTGCTGGGCAAGCTTTGGAAAGGGTTGCATAGGGCCTCTCCCAGTCCTTGTATGTCCTGGCCCTTCACCAAGGAGAAGTTTCCTAGGAACACAACAAGAAACATCTGCTTATCTGCCTGCGTGTTCAGAGCGGGTTAAAAATTATGAACTGTGTTCTCTAGGAAACAGATGATTGGAGTCTATTTCTGTTCCAATATGTACAGTGAGACTGACGTAAAAAAAACTCATGTACATTATAGCAAATGAAAAGTGCCCCCGATCTCCAGTACATTTCCTGCTGGAGATGAGAATAGCTGGACACGGGATTAGCAGATCCGGAATATTTCCATCCACAACACATGTTTCCTCGGTAACCGGGAGCTTTCACACTTAATTGCTTTCCTTGTCCGCAGGAATGATTGGGATCCCCCAGACAAGAAGGTTGACACCAGAAAATACCGTGCGGAGCCAAGAAGCATTCATGAGTACCAGCCTGGGAAATCCTCAGCACTCGTCAATGAGAAGATGGTAATGTAACCCAAGAGCAGCCACTGAATCTGTTTGTTGTTGCTTGACCTGTGTGCGCAGGGGGTGGGTTATTGCAGTGCCGTTACTAATACTGAGTTGAGCAAAGACTAGCACAGTTGAACAGTGCAGAGCAATGGCAAGGATTATGAGACTGTAAGTATTGCATCTGTGTTAATGCATTCCATTTAGTTCAGTGCCTCTTGATGCATTTTATTGTTCCAACTGATCACTGTTACAGCTCAGGACTTAACGCTTTGACGCTTTGTGATCTGAATGGATAAGTATTGGGAAGTGAACATTTTCCCTTAACCGCTCTTCTATATAACATTTACATAAATGACAGCTTTGTGTGGTGTTTCTGAATCTGTTGAAATTGCAACTAAATTGTGTCTAAGAATCATCTGCCTTCAGCGTCATATGGGTTTGTCACTTTTATGATGTGGCGTTTGTGCATGTCAGCATTAATGGATCACATTGTTCATTTTACTTGTTTTTTTAATTTAATGTCAGAGAGAGTGAAGTAACATTGCGTATGTCTGAGTTTTTTTGGTATATGTTAACTATTTCTTTGCCACAGGTCCTTTGTTAATTACTCCTATCCATGAACATAAAAGAACAGTGTTTTCCAAACTATTTGTCATTTCTGGTGAAACAAAGAGCATGTTTCTTTTACAGTGTTGGTGATGAGCTTTCCAGTGTGGCAACATGGAAGTCTGGAAAACACATACTGCTGATGCCATTGCACCTGAGCTGAGAAATGTAGAATATATTTCACATGTTGTCAGCTCATGGGCATATTGTTTTAGCGGGCTAGGTGCTGGTATTGTGTGTAATATGGTGCACATGTTGTTTGACAACTATATATTTATTTAACACGTTCACTAATTTTCGTGGCACTGATTCTGTCTTTCATAGTTTAAAGTAAAATTGAAACCAAAACTTTTTTTAGTTTTGGATAGATTAAAGGAGGGTTTTTTTTGTTTTTGTTTTTGCCCTCTGTGGGGAGATTTTCCTTCACTTCCTGTCTGGTAGCCACAAGAGGAGGTGAGAGGAAATTCCTCCAAGGCGAAGGAAATCCCTAGTGGGTCAGTAGGGTCACCATGACTAATGTCCCCATTGGAACATTTCCCATCTATTCCTGTTCCGATGACCCATAATTTGTGATTTATTTATTTTTTCACTCTCAGTTAAACAGTCACCAGGAAAAATAGAGAGGGTGAATATTCCTAATGGGGACAGAGACAGCAATTAAAACCTGACGGGGGTTTTAATCTCTCTTCTCTCTATCCACAATTTAACGCAAGATTTGGCTTCAGTTGCACTTTAAGCTGTCATTCTACTGAAAACTGATGGTTCTGCTGTGGGTGGAAGCTATGTACTGAATCTGACCTTGTCTTATTTTGGGGAGCCTGCAGCAGCTAGAATTTCCCAGCTTTACCTCATAGTCCCCAGTCACGCCGCCGTTTGTAGCTCGTATTTGGCAGCATGGAAAACTTCATACAAGCCTGTAAGTATGCGCCTCTTTTTGGGGAGATCAGAGCGATGTGACACATTATCGTATTCCTAATCGCGCTGATCTGGCCAAAAAAGAAGCTCATGTATTCTTTTTCCATCCATCGGCTTTTTTTCTCAGCGCGCGCTATGCTGAGATATGAACATGGACTATAGAAATCAATAGGATTTCTTGTGCTGAGCTTTTCTGTGCTGACAAATACATGCTATAAACGCCCTGGTGTGAATGGGGATGTATTGCCATGGAGAGTCAGCTTCTATTTTGCACTATAATGTCAAATAAAAAATAACAACCATTTCAAATGGTCATAGGGTGCAAAAATCTGGCCATGAAGGTCTCAAATGTGCAAAAAGTTGGATATTGAATCTAACCACAACTTATACCAGAAACGTCAGTTCAGAGTGTATCAGCCCTTTCATCCATACAACATTATTCTACATTTGGTTTGTTCCTTAGGGAAGTTTTTTTTCACATGAAAGTTTGGTAGTGCTTTTCACAAGGTACAAGCTTCAGACATCATATGTGCCTACTGCAAAAAGGAACCGTGGGAGTTGTTTGGTTGACATTTTTAATTTTTATTTCCCTGGTCCTAATTGACAAGAAAGTTAGACATTACTTATAGTATCGCTGTCTCATTCAGTCTGTAAGCTGAAGCTCTGAAGTGATCTGTGCAGTTAATCACTAATAATGTTGGAAGGCTAATTTACACTATATGGTCAAAAGTTTATGGACACATGATCATCACATCTATATGAGCTTGTTGAACATCCCGTTTCAAAACCATGGCCATTGATATAGAGTTGGGCCCCCGCTTTGTGAGTATTACAGCCTAAGAGTGGGACCACAGCAAGAATCGGTGGCCTAATGTGGCACACATAACAAATTGTGCCCTTTCTGTATGCCACAATTATATCCATAATGAAAGTAAATCTTCATAAAGGATAGAATAATAGAGCAAATAAAAAAAGCCAAAGGTATTTTTTTTATGCAGGAGAAATGGTAGGTTTAAAAAATAAAGGATGTTATTTGTGTGTATTCAGTGACAGTTATGGCCAGTTTACAATATGGAACTGTCATTCATATTTGTTAAAAAGTTACTGCACATAACAGGGGAAGGTTTCAGTAGACCTGCCACAAATCTAAACAATTGAAATTAAATGTAAAAATAAATCCGTGCATTAGCAAATATTGCCTCTAGTGATAAGATCAATACAATCATTCGATCCAGAGATGACACTATATGCAAATCTCAATTTTGTTCTGAAAAAGTTGATCTTTGCACTTCTACCTCCTGCCCCTGAGCCTCTTTAATGGTTAGTGAGATGAATCATCACTTTAAGAAACCCATAGGTAGGCTCGGGGGGAATTGAATGAAACTCAAATTTTACAGTAAAGTTGATACAGTATTCTGCATGTAGCCATAGATGTCTGTATCTCTGTATTTGCTTACTGTTCTGGTTTAAGTGCATCCAAAGGCAAAACTTTTTCTTTCTCGCTTATTGAGGGACAGAGGATTCAGAGACATTTGCATTTTACTGCTGTTAGACACTGGCAAACAAAAAAAAACAGTGACCAGCCTGGTATAACACCTACCACTCCCAGCATGCTGCAGTTTTTTGCTAGTGTCCTAGGAGGATCAATGTCTCAAAAGCACTGGAGGCCATACCCAGACCCCGCTGGAATTGACAGTAGTGGAGTGTGTCTGGAATGTGACCTTCAGGCACTGGGCTCTGTAATAAGGCTTTTTCCAGATCTTTGCTTACTATGTTAGCTGTGGAGCATTTTCCAGGTTCACAGCCTCTGGTGTGGCCCTGCCTTTAAAGACATGGGTAGGCCATGTGGGATGTGCATCAGAAACTACTTCTTTTATTATGAATGTTACATTTATTATATTTTTAACCTTTTGCTTGGAAAACAAAGGAAAAAAGCTGAGGACATGAGTTCTGCATCACTCAGGGGTATCGTATGCGTACCTTGCTGCAGCAAGAGAGGTATTAAGGATTCTGTCCTGGGCAGAAATTCACGTTCCAGCCTCCTCTCCAG
Source organism: Nanorana parkeri (assembly GCF_000935625.1). Lineage (NCBI taxonomy): Eukaryota > Metazoa > Chordata > Amphibia > Anura > Dicroglossidae > Nanorana > Nanorana parkeri. The sequence continues at coordinate 159,809 of NW_017307021.1, read as the reverse complement.
TTTACATTCCAAGCGTAGGCGCATATGGGCTGGCAACTGTATGACAGCTCAGGTAAGCCAGATGTGGACCTCCTGGCCTCCAGGTTCAACAACAAACTGAACAGGTTTGTCTCCAGGTGCCAAGATAATCTGGCAGAAGCAGTGAATGCTCTGGTGCCTCTGTGGGATCAGTACAACCTATACTACCCTTTTCCTCCCCTGAAACTCCCTCTTTACCTGCTCTGCCAGATCACGATGGAGAGCATTCTGGTGATCCTCCTAGCTGCGGATTGGTCTAGGTAGATGTGGTCTTCTGACCTGATCAATCTTCTGGAAAGTGCTCTGTGGTCACTTCCAGATTGTCAGGATCTTCTAACCCAGGGACCAGTTTACCATCCTGCTTCATGGTCATTTGCTTTAGTAGCATGGCTGTTGAAACCCAGATCTTGAGGAATATCTCTAAATTTCTGATTCCTACTATACTAAAAAATATAAATATAAAAATAAAAATATTTTGACCGTTTTCCAATTCTGGAGTCTGGACCAGCATTTGACCCTTGACTACAAGGGTCAAATCTCAGTGCTTGTGACCTTGTTCCAGAGACCGCTAGGCTCATATTCTTTGATTAAGATGTTTGTACAGGATGTGTCTCGTGGCTTCCCCTATGCAGTCACCTGTCACCCTGTGGGATTTCATTTTGCTTCTTTCAGCACTCCAAAAACCACTTCTTAAACCTATTAGTGATATAGTATAGCCCTCTCGTCACTTATTAACCAGATTGATTTCTTGTTGCCATCACCTTTTGTGAGGTGTGTATCTGAACTGGTGGCCTTGTCTTGTAAAGAACCTTTTATGGTCTTGCATAGAGACAAGGTGGTAAGGCCTGGAGCCGCTTTCATTCCTAAGGTATTTTCAGCCTTGCACCTGAGTTAGGACGTTGTACTTCCATCCCTCTGTCCAGCTCCAGCACATTCAAAGTAGATTTCCCTTCATTGTCTGGATGTAGTTCGTGCTATATGAGTCTACCTCACAGCCACCATTTCTATTAGGAAGACATACTCTTTGTCATTCCAGATGGTCCCTGCAAAGGGGAACCAGCTTCTCGATGCACTATTTCTTGTTTCTTGTTCAGCCTAAGGTTCAGGTTCCATCCTTCCGTGAGAAAGCACACTCTGCTAGCTGTAATTGCTTCTTGGGATATTCAGCATCAGGCAACTGTTTCTCAGATTTGCAAGTCTGCATCCTGGTCTTCTGTTCACATGTTCTTTAAGTTTTACCAGGTGGATGTTCAGGCCTGATCAGATGCCAGCTTATGGCACAAGGTCCTTTTAGGCAGCTTTTTTGCTTCATGCAGTCTCCGGTCTTATTTTCTGTTGTTTTTATAGTGGGCATATTAGCATTTTGTTTGCTGCTTTGCCCACTTCTCAGTTGGACTGATTCTGAATGTCCCAAATGTCTCTGAATCCTGAAAGAAAATAGGATTTTTGTACGCCCTCTAAAATTATTTCCCTGTAGTTCATTGAGGGACACAGGCCCCATCCTTTTTGTTTTTATGGTCTTGTTCTTCACTGCTTTGCTTCAAAACTGAGGCATGCTGGAAGTAGGATGGGTTATACCAGGCTGATTGCTGTTTGTTTTCCAGTGTGCAACTCTTTTCTATACACAGCAGTATAAGGCTGGCCATACACCTGTCAATTTTTTTTGTTCAACCCGCGGGCTGAACGAAAAAAATTGACGCGATTCCTCCATCAACACAAACAGCGTGTTGATGGAGGAATCGCTGCTGTTTGCATCGTATTCTGAAAGGTGCCGCCGGCACCTTTCAGAATACCCGATCAGAGCGGGTAGCTTATTGGCTGCCGCCTCTGATCACACGAAGATTTCCCAGCCGGCTCCTTTGATCAGCTGACTGAGGAATGTCAGCTGTAAGGGAGCCGACAGCCCCACACACTGTGCTGATTTTGGCCGGTACATTCAAAACCGGCCCGAAATTCGGCCAGTGCATGGGCACCATAACGAATCCTGTGTCCCTTATTGAACTCCAAGCAAAGGATTTTATAGTGAGTACAAAAATGCTAGTTTCTTGACATTTATCTCACAAGGTTTGTTCTTGCTTCCTGTTGTGTCTACAGGACAGGAAATGCAAAAAACAAAAAAATCTAAAATGAAGAAAAAAAGGTTTAGATATACTTTAAAGTAAACCATTACTTAGACAATTCAGGGCAGAATAAAGCCTTATTTTATTCTTGAACGGAGCATAACGTTTTGAGTTATTTGTTTAAACCCTAACTACATTTATGGGTGCTTGTGTGCAGTAATCTTTTAACATTGCCTTGGTTTGAGAATATATTCTGATAGACATGTGCACTGCCAAAAAATTCGTTTAGTTTAGTTTCGTTTTAAATTCGGATTTGTGTTATTTCGTTTTTCGGGATTCGGGTGTGAAAGTCAATTCGGATTCGGACGAAATTCGGTAGCGGTAGTTCGAATGTTCGTTTCGTGTCCGGTTCTTATTCGTTTCTTATTCGTTTCGTTCGTTCGTTTGCAGCAAAGTGACATTTGAGGGGGAAAAAATATTTTTATCCTTCTCTAATGTCACTTTGCTCCAACGAACGAAACGAATAAGAACCGAAACGAACATTCGAACTACCGCTACCGAATTTCCGAAAATTCGTCCGAATTTCGATTTGAAACTAAACGAATCGCACATGTCTATATTCTGATAACTGAGATATATTTGGCATGGGGACTTGCAAACTATGACTTTGTGTTGCTGACATTCACATGTGCTAACAGGGAACATGCTGATTGGAGAAAAGAGCACAGTGAGCAGAGTAAATGCCTCGTAAGTGTCCTGCTTCACCTTTATTGTCCAATCAGCAGGCTGGGAGTGCCTTCTGGTTAAGCTGTTGTACAGCTGCAGTATAAGTTCAGAACCTGGCATTGCTTTCTGACAGGGAAGCCTGCTTTCCAAATCTGGCTGTACAGAGATGGAAACCCTTTGGCATTGCCACATTTGTAGTTCAACCGTGTGTTCATCTACTCACCTGATGTTCAGTTTTAAAGCTTTGTCTGTACATTACTAGACATTTTCAAATACTGTCACTAACCCTTGTAAAAAGAATGTCCTGCGTGTTGGATTTTTTGAGCCTGTGATGTGTAATGCAAAAATAACAGCTTTATATTCATTGTAACTGCCAGTAAAAGTATAAAATGCATTTGAGCATGGGAATATGCTGTAAAATAAGTGTAAAAACATCTCTGACACACATAGTCTGCCTTACTCCTTTTGTGTTACTTCCAGCTTGCATGTACTGATTATTCTGTCACTACTTTATCCATTGTATTTTAATGTCTTACTAATTTGTCTCCTGTATCCTGTGTTCCTTGTGTCTCATCCAATGTCGGATTGTGCTGGGAGCTCTGTTTCTTGCATATCCATATTCTGTTAAAGATGCAGGACGAAGTGTGGCCTCACATTCACTGTTACACATAGTAAATCTCTCTCCTTGGTTTCCAGTCCTGGCAGTGGGAAGGCGTACTTGGAAAATCTGCATCTCTAACAGGCCCTTTTCTGTGTTCTTTTTCATGATCTTCTTCTCCTTCTTCCTTCCATTCCCCTGTCATGGCCTTTGTAGACTCGGGATAAAAGCTCAGAAGAGATAGATTTAAAGAATGAGCCTTGGTATAAATTCTTTTCCGAGTTGGAATTTGGGAAACCGGTAAGTAAGGCTAGATTTCAGCTTCTTTGTGCTTTGCCATAGCTGCAGATAAGATGACAATGACAACAGTACCATGGCCTGTTTTCATTAGAATCCTGAATAGGAAATTAAAAATAACTTATAACAAATATATATTGGAAAACCAGCTTTTACCATTGTAATGGCATAGGGAGCTACATTTTTACATGGTTTTTGATTTGTAAATCTCAGCTACTATTATTATTAATAATAATAATTATAATTATTATTATTTATAGATTTGTAAAAAAAAAAAAACCCTCAAAAATATATTTGTTTTCATTCCATTTACTAGCCCTTGTTTTCCCCATTGTTCATAACTTGTTTGTTTGTTTCTTTAAAGCAGTCACTTCTGTTTTATTTCTTTTTTCTATCGTGTTTTATTCAATCATGTATTCTAGCATTTTTGCAGTGTTTTATATATTACAGTGAACTATGTGCATCTGCTATCTGATGTATAGAACAGCAGCGACCTGCAAAGCAGTACACATTTTTTTTCTTTCATGTCAGATGGCAATATTTCTTTCAGTTTCATAAAATGATACGGGAAAGGGTGGTGGTGTACAGAAAGAGATGTTTAAAGCCCTGCTTTCTGGGTCTTTCCTTTTTGCAACAAGTACACTCAAAAGCAGGATTGTTTGGAAAAGTAACATCTTGAAAGATGCCTGTTTATTCATAGGTCACACTAAACATGCGTGGTTCACATTGCACAAAGAGAATCTGGGACTGGAGTTGTTTGTAGAAACCAGTCAAATGACAGCTCTCATTTTTCCAGTGTAGCTTGGGAAATGAAACATAACAGAACGTTGGTGTGTGTAACATGCTTATTTGGATGTTGCTCCATATCTGCGTAATCAACCATTTTTTGCTCTTTTTCAATCTAATGCTTGTTGATGGTTATATCCTGATTGTTTAGGACACATACAGAATTAATATGTGCGGTTCATCTTGAATCCGTTATAAATTTGTATATATTCTGAGTTCTTTGTATTAAAATTGCAGTGCCCCATATACCTTATAGCGGCCTGTACTAAAATTAAACCCTCCCATTTACCCTGTTTTAAGCTCATACATCATAGGAGACTTGTATTTCCTATTCTAGAGAAGCCAGTGTCTGGGAGGCTTCCACAGTTGGTGGTCACTAAATGCTCAGGTATGTTTTCACCAAGCTGAAGTTCAGGCAAAGTAACCAAATGGTGGCTCTGCAGAAACTCATTCAGTTGAGAAGCCCTTATAGCTCGTCATGTGACCGGCCACAGTATTAGCCCAGAACTATGGTTTCTGTGTGATAGGTAAATATCAAGGTTGGTTTTTTACCTGTTATAGCAACGGTCAGATGGAAGTTTAATGTTTAGTGAACTGCTTTAATACATATGATAAAACACCTGCTGCCCAAATGTATCATCCTGTGTTTCCATTTCATATTTTCTGATCTTTGATGGCTTTGCCCATCCCTTTTAAATTTGTATTCTTTCTTGAATAACATTTACATGTTTTGCATATAATTTCAGCTTTCTAGCCACTTCTACATGGCCTACAATATATAGGCCATGTTAGTGTAACTTGCATGAGCCCTGTAGGTTATGATGAATATCAAAATGATAGGTAAAGAATACAGAGAGCCTTGGAAAGACTTGTATGTAGTCTAAAATGTGAAGTTGTAAAGCTTGTATGCTTTTTTGTACTGTAATGCGCAAAGATGTAAATCTGCCTTTTAATCAAATTAAGCTAAATCTTATATTGTTATTAACCTTAAAATTGACAAAGGTCCTGAAATTTCTAGTACATATTGACAGCTGCAATGAAATCCTTGCCCTTATCAGCCAGTCATTGAAAAAGAGTTAAAAGTTTGCGCTACTTATAGCTGATTAGGTAATTACCAGCAGGCTGAATAACCCACCAGCCTAATATATCTCTTGGGAACCATTATGACAAGGAGCTCCTTTGTTGCCGACAAACATCTTGACTCCTAGAATGCTATAAAATTATAAGTATTATTATATAGAATTTATATAGCGTCAACAGTTTCTGCAGCGCTTTACAATATAGGGGAGACGTTACAATTGCAATGAAATTCAAGACACGATTTAACCCTTTAGCATCTACGCCTAGACAAAATAATAAATAAATAGTTCCCCTTAAGTGATATTTCAGTTTAGTTATATTGTGGGCCGTTGGCTGTTTTTTCATACTTCTTGCATTTCATTGGTGACATTTAGTTTAGTTCCATTCCACTCTGTGTGGAGTATTTCTACTCACCATGGGGTGTTCCTATTCCTGCTATTGTTTGTTGATAATACTAAATATGTAAAAAGTGTAACAGAGGGAGTGAAACCTCCTTGTAATGTTTGTTGCTAGTATGTAGGCCTGGGAAGTCAAGTGTAAATCTTTTCAGACTGTTCCAGATACATTTGTCCCTAATAATTCTGCCTGAAAACTGCACATGTTTTACGATTTATTTTAGTAGAGTGATCTGATGCAATAAAAACGTGTCACAGGAAATGCTAGGAAGGGAAACTCTGAACATCGATTGTTTGCATTGTTAGGTTTTTCACAAAGGTGACTGTGAGCCATTTCTTTTTTGCAGTAAAGCAATTCTCTTTACTTTGAATCTGGGAAACTCAATTGGCGTATAAAGGCTTTCTGTAAATGAACTACATAATAACTACCTCTAGTGCAGTGGGGACCTTCTTGCTAATATGTTTAGTGTATAAGCATGTGTCATATTCTAGATGATATAATAAAGTTCTTTGTCAGGGATCATTAACTATTTTGTAGTTAACAGAAATACTGTATGTATTCCTTGGCTGAACCTTTATCTCATTGTCCTGCGCTGCCATCATGGAATTTCAGCCATTTGTAAATGTGGTATGTACTTTTGGCCCTAAATAAAAGCACTATCTACCCTTTCCTGCAAAGACCAAGATTTTGCAAGCTTCTTTCCCATCTTAGTTGGCGTAATGGAGTTAAATTGCTGTTTTTCAGGTGACCCTAACAGGTCACAATATGCCTTCTACAATACAGGTGACCCGCCTGTGTTCATGTAGAAGCTTGCCTGATCATGTTAGGGCTTCCTCTAGGTCTTAACTCCAAAACTCTGAACCATTTCTGGGACTAATCTAAACTGTAATTCCTTACAATTCTTTGCATGCCTGCTTCTTACCTCTTACTATAGTATGGGACATGCTTTTGCTTGTTTCCCCTTTTTTCCTCTTTTTGCAGATGCAAATCTTCTACTTGTGTGTGATTTCCAAATTCATTCCTTGTGATATCTTTTCTGTTTCTCTCTCTTTTTTTCATTTCCTTATTTCCTCCTCTGCTTTTCATCAGCCTCCAAAAAAGATATGGGATTATACTCCGGGGGATTGCTCTATCCTCAAAGTAGAGGATAGGAAGGTAATGACACTCTCTTAATTCTCTCCAATAGAGACCGCTGCAGCATCTAACCTGTGTTTGTGCTTATAGTAAGCTTACATTTTGAGTGTGCTTATAGTGCAGCTTCTGAGCTACTTTGTGTAACTCACATTTAAAGCAAAAATGCACACCTCACCTATTCTTGTCATACTGTGGTCTCAGAGTCCGAAAGGTATATGTAAAGCTAGTCCATACTAGCTTGGGCTGTGTCTCTTAAACAAAGTTGTATATGCCAATTTAAATAAATAGTGGTACCATAGTTGGTGCTCATGAAGAAGAAATGCATTCAGATGCGGTTCTTGTTCTTTAAAATACAATAACTGCCAGCAAACATTGCAAAGTTTATTTTGCTGACCAGTACAGTGCCTAACCAGGTCACTGTAATGCAGTGCAGACTGTGGTGGTTATAATTGAGCCATAGTTGGTACAACCAACTGGAACAATCACTGACGATATACTTTTCTGTACTTTCTGTACTACTGCTATATGTGCTCGATTTTCTAATATATCAATAAATAGATGATGCTAAGGATAAATGCTAATTTAGTGTGATGTTTCTGTGTTACTGTAGTAGAATATGCTTTATATCTATAAACCTTGTCCACGTACAAAAACATACACCTGAGATTCATGAATGAAATAACAGCATATGTTGGCATAACGGTCCTAATGTTTGGATCCAGAATGTGGTATGGTTTGGCAAGCTAAACCTTGTTTTGTCTAAGTAAGCATGCCTGGGTCAAAGTTTAGCATATCTGAAGTGAGACTGAACTTAAATGCTTTAATGCATGTGTAAATTATATAAAGAGATATGAATAGGGATATAGAGGTCTGATGGCTTTAACCAACCTTGCCTGCCCAGTTCTGATAAAACCATACTAAATGTGCGTGGTGATACTTACTCAACGGCATTTAACAATTGTGACTTGGGGCATGTGTAGATTTCAGGCTGTTTGTCAGTGTTATTACTCAAGCACTAGCTACATAGCAATCATTTTGCTTTTATCTTCATCATCAATTTATTTTACCTAGAAGTTGATGGGGACATAGGGTTTTCTTTCCTCCTATATTTAGATATTCCTGAAGCCTATACTTAAAGAAATATGTGATCCTTCTTCTGAAAATGCCTATTGTCTGACTATCATGGTGACTGTGTGGTTTCAATATTTGTGAGCCAAAAGTATGGAAATCGGTTATGACTTGCTCCATTTTTCTTGAGGGTCATTCAGAAAGTATTAGGCAAAACAGCCTAACAATCCACATTTGCACAGGGTTTCCAGAAACAACATCCTCCTTATTTCTCTTCCTTTAAAGTGCATCTGTAGCCCATTTCTTTGTTTTTATTTTAGTTTTGGATAGAGTGGGGAGGGATTAGAAAGCCACCCAGGTTTTACTGCTATTGGAAGTTTTGATTTTACCGGTCTGGTAAAATCTTGTCTCCAAAACAGAAAATTAGGGGGCATCCCTGTAAAGAAGCCCTGGATAGCAGTATAACATTTCCCCATCCTATCCAAAAGTTTAAAAAAAAGTTTTGGGTGTAGATGCGCTTTAATTCCCCTTTACATCTTTTGTGTGTGAGTCATGTCAGAGTATTTAGTAAATGTAGTGTTCGTTTCAGTGCTTTAGTCATGATTGCTGAATCTTTAATGTTATTTGTTGTTGGATGTCTGCCATATTGTGAACTGTCTGTATTTATTGTAAGTGCTTTTTATAGACTTTTAGTAGAGTTAGGTAGCAACATCTTAAAATATATATCACTAATTAAAAGTGTGGTTACACAGTAAAAACCTGTATACCGTATATACTCGAGTATAAGCCGAGGTACCTAATTTTACCACAAAAAACTGGGAAAAAGTATTGACCCGAATATAAGCCGAGGGGGGCACTTTTCAGCAAAAAAAATGGGCTGAAAATCTCGGCTTATACTCGAGTATATACGGTAACATGTAAATATTAAGGCATACTCTTCCAGTAATATATTCATTATCACTTTGATGAAATTTGGCATATTAGGGAAATTAGAAAAAGGAGTTTCTCTGCTGCATTTATTTAATGCTCCCAAAATATGAGAAGTGCACCACTGGTGGTCGGTGTCACCTCTGTGGAGGGTACATTACTCTTCAAAGCTCTTTGTATCAGTAACAGACATGTAAGCCTCAATTAATTTTATAATTGCATTCACAATAGCTTTGGTGTTTCCCATTTAATAAAAATGACCATCAAAATAGGTGTCACAAGGGCAGTGGATAGTGATATCAGCAAAATTAAAGCCGATTTTACAAAAACTGATTTTTGTAATCTGCACAATATAAAATCACTATCTTCACCTCCCGCTGTGGAATCTAAGGATACCATGGCTAAGATAGCTATGGTTCACCATAAATGGGTAGCTGTCTACCTTAGAATGATGCCTGATACATGTAGCACTGAAAGTCACCATAGTTTTTGTGCAGTTCACCCAATGGACTGAATTAGTACACGTTGTTTCATTCTCCATTGACCGGTGATAGCCACATATCTGCTCTTGCAACTTGTATACAGAACTTGATAGGTATATGTGCTGAATCTTGAAATCATTTTTTTTTCTGAGAGCCCTGTTTAAAGATATAATTATGTCAATGTAAACTCTCAAAAAGCTGTGTCAAGTAAATTGTTTTCCGGTAAATTGTGTGCCATGTTTTTTCATGCCATGTGTATTTAGTTTTTTTTGCATCTGTGTTAAACCATGCAGTGGCTTTAGACATGATCTGCAGCTAGATGAGTTTACAGTTCTTATGCATGCAGACACCATCTTAGCAGAGATCTTGAAAGGAAAAATCAGTTGGCCTTGTTATATCATTTCATCTAATCACTACTGGTTCCCTCAAGATATGCCAGTGTTGTTGTCAGAACATCACCTCAATACGCTTTCTGCTAGAAGCCTACTCTGCATCCTTCCATGGCAACCATTAGGTAGTAAATCTTTGGATGGTCTGAATGTGCCTGCATGTTGAACCACCCTTTCATTTTTATGGTCAACCTAGCAGAGGACCTATTTCTGCACCTATTCTTACACTTAGATTTTTGATTGGGTGTTAGTGGATTTCTGAATATGTTTGTTCTTTGCTCTTTACTGCTGAATGAAGCCAATGTCACAGTTGATCTCATGACACTTATTTTTTCATTGCTCCTTGTTTATGCAACGTCTGTAAAAAAGCTTTTGATAGTCAAGGTACTCACGAATATGGACAACTGCAGTTTAACCATGAAATGCTGTACCTTTCCATGCTAAAATACAGGAAAATATGTCTGAAGTTAATAAATTAGACCTATAGATTAGAGCTATAGACTTGCAGATGTCTTACCAAGAGCCAAAGGTAGTGGAATATCTGTTCTTTGTAGGCTTTCTATGTTCTCTCTGACTTGTCCATTGGGTAAATGTGTTGTTTGCTTTGTTCCTAAAAATAAAAGGGAATAGTATTTGCCTGCTTGCACAGCGATCTTCAATGTGTGCAATAACAAGTACTCTCTGAGTCTACTGTAGAAAGCCCATATACTGGCCAATTCTTGCAAGCGATGCTGGACTTTGTAATATTGTTTGCAAAGAGTGAGCCATGTATGGTCACCCCATATCTGTATTGAATTAAAAATGAAATGTCAAATGTTTTATCGTATGTCTTGTTATTTTCGTTTGTTATGAAATGATTCTGCTACATTGAATTGTGTTGCAACGTACGTCCATATATCATCCTCTGAGTGTTCTGTGACTTGTTCTTATTTGTCTTGTTCTTCTTCAACTAGACTGAGCTAGAAAAAGACCTCAATCAGTACGAGTCTGAGTTAGAGGCAGATTTAGAGAGAATGGACAAGTTTTATAAAGCCACTAATAAAAGGGTATGAAAGTTTCTTTATTTTACCATTAGCTTACCTATGGAAATATATAAATGTCTGCAAGAGTGAGAGAATGAAGAGAAGCTCATTTCATAATATCACTAATCCGAGTTGCAACCTGGCCTGTGGAATGTGCACAGACAATGTCATGTTTTCCATCGCTGTGTGTGCAGTAATCTCCTGCTTCCAATGTGACGTAAATTCCTTGTAATCATAGGATTGTGCCGTAACAAGGCTGTGCATGTATGAAATGAGAGTACTGTAACACCTGCCTGGCATGCCGTCATAGGCCTTGGTCCCACTACACAAGAAGGTGCATGCTTTTGTAGAACCAGACAGCCACCTTTTCATAGCTTATAGCTTCTTTGAAGGACTTTTAGAGCAAAACAAAAATAGTTTTCTTAAACATAAACCTAAAAACCTCTTTTGTAATTATGTACAGTTAAAACTGATATTACTGACATTGTCTGTTTTCTACCTAGACAAAAAAACAGATGTTTTTTTTCCTATTTCTAATGTGTTGACCAGAAAGAAATTGTTGGTGGAGGACTGGGGAGTTGGAGACCCCTAGTGGTTCAGTCCAAAAAAAAATGACGGTTAGCTACAAGGGGCTAAAGATAAAAGCCGAGGGTACTGAAATAGGTCCCAGCTGTGGATAAACTCAAAACCAGAAAATAACCTGATCAGAGTCAGACAAGATCCTGATTCATATTAGCCAAATTGGTAAACATGGGGAAAGTGTACATAGCAACATGCTTAACTAATTAGTTCATTTTCAAATTTTTGCCAAGAAAGAAGTTAAGGGTGCACTCTAGAAAACTTTACTGAAAGCAGAGGATTAAATAAGTTCCCTATTAGAGAGTGGAAGAGCTTAACTGTTACTATCAGGTAAATTGTTGGACTGCAATTAATGCTTTTAAATGTCACCTTTAGGAACCAAGGGGAAGTTGCTTGTGAGCAGTTATTGAAACCAATCAAAATGAATTAGTAGTTTAGCCATTTTTCTGGTTTTCTACCAGCACACACCATGCATGCATATGGCCAAATGTGTGAAATTTGGTGTGCGAAGTCATCCCTATAATCATGCTGGCCATAATAAATCAATTGTCAATTCAAACACCATTCGTTTATCTAAAATAAATTATCTGGGCATGATTTCCCAATATAGGGGTGTTCAGTTCCAGGATGAAACCTAGGATTGCCACCAGTGCCCCAAGAACAGCAGGCAATTAAGATGCAAGCATTACTTGCAGTGATCGTGCAATGTAGGGGTTAATTGAAGATATTATTCCAAAAATCAGACGTTCTGGTGTCTGAACTTACTACTTACTGTGCTTCGTGGACCACCCAATAACATTTTTAAATGAACAACTTCTACTATATCTATTGCTCATTACAAAAATGTGAATGTAGCATAAAGGGATACCTTGCAAAAAATATGACACCACATACACTGGTTAAAGTTGTATGTCATACTAGACCACTTTACTGTGTTGTATTATGACCGCAAATCACAGAACAGGTTTCCTCTTCCTCATTTAAAATATGTCTATAAGCAGATTAATGCTAGTAAGCAGTTTTAGGTTTCTATTGTTGTTCAGTTTACAGTTTAAACTGGTTTTTACTAGATGATTACTCAGAAACCCAAATGCATTTGCAATTACACATATGTGCTATTTCTTAGATGAAAACTAGGTTTACCAGCATGTAAATTGCGGTCTCCATGTTGGGGAGGGGAGTTTACAGATGTCCCTTAATGATATGCTTTCTACATTGCAATGTTTCTAGCTTATTACATGTAATTTTAGGTTCAATTTGTAATCTTTTGAAATTCTGTCTGAAAGCATTATTGATATTAACATGAAAAACAACAAATTAGGAGAGCACTTAAATCCTAATTACTTTTCTCTCTCACAAAATGAATTTGTCAAGTACTCAACTGAGCAAATCTAGTTTTCTATTTGTGTTCCAAAGAATACATTTTGGTTCTACAAGGGGCACCGAGATTGTATAATGTGTTCCTGCTCAGATTTACTGTCTTGCTTTTTGCTAGGCTTTGCTTCCAAGACTTTGGCTGAACTGTACCTTTTTTATTTACCATTGCCTTTTGGACATGTAATGATGTATGCTGTGTAAAATGTTGAGACATGTCTATCATTAGGAATATATTGTATTTACTTCAGATTTTGATCAATGTTGCTGATGCTTGATGATCTATCTGTATGTTTCCTATGTTTCCTATATTAAGTTACATAGTCAGATGACCCCAATGCTATTGTCACAGACAGAGCTTGGTAGGTTGAATCATCAGCTTAGACTTTTTGGAAACCCAGTGAAAATATTTCTAGAGATCCTGGCTCAGAAAATGCACACAATCACACACACACCAATTCAGAGATGATTTGAGGATCTACAGCCGAGTGATATACAAATAAAATACATTTTTGTTAACAGTTAAGGTACTTAAATGTATTTTTAAGATTTACTTCCTGAGTTTAGTGTCCCTTTAAGTTAAATAGGAGCATTCAAACATATGTAAAAAAAAATGTCACTTAAGGTTTGTATTTTTGTATTCCGAGACCGTAGACTTGTTTTAAAAAAAGGAAGTGTCTTATTTTTCACATCTGTGTGGGGCATATCATTCTTGCTGGGGATGTCTTGATACCATTTTTTATAAACCACGTACAAGTACTTTGCCTTACGTACTCGCCGATACAAATTACAAATACTTTTTCATAAAGGGACATGTGACATTTCTAAAACAATACAAACTAATGATTTTAGGGCAGTTTCTTTATCATTATAAAAAACTGTAACTCAATCCATGATTATTTTAATAGAGGGCTACAGATCCCATCAATCCATGATTATACAGCAATAGAGAACGCCAACAAGCAATAAAGGACTACAGATCCCATCAATCCATGATTATACAGCAAATATACGGGGCTGTGTGCAGTCTTACCAGCACTGTGTTTGGGATCTCACCAGGGCTGCCTATAGAGCTCATCAGGTGCTGCATACATTTCTCACCAGCGCTGCATAGAGATTTGACCAGGCTTTGCTTGGGTCTCACCAGGGCTGTATGTTGGTCTCTCTGGGGCTCTGCGGGCAGGTGCCGGCTTGAAAGGGCAGGTGCCGGCTTGAAAGGGCAGGTTCCGGGCTTGTGTTGACTTTGGGGCTGTAGGAGGAGGAGGGCTGAAGGAGGAGGAGGTTGGGGCTCCTCCTCCTTCAGCCCTTGACAGCTACCTGAGGATCTCAGGCAGCCGAACTTGTTTAAAGATTTAAAGGGCCAATATCGGCCTTTAGTATCGGGGCATTTTCACGAGTATAAGTACACGTGAATATGCCCTGTATCGTGCCCGATAACGATACTAGTATTGGTATCGGGACATCCCTAATTCTTGCCATATAACCATAGTCTGACAGTTAAAGCAGCATACCTGAAGCAGTAACCCAAACATATTCGCATCATCAGCAGGCATTATAATAACTGCAAGGATTAAGTAAATATTCAGCAACAGTAGAATGTATAACATGAAAGCTTATGACAAATGTAAAACTTAAAAGGTTGAGTGACCTGGTTTGAATAGGGAAGCCTTGTGGGAGTGCAGATAGCCAGGATTGCAGAGATATTTCCTTATTACTTATACACTTACTGTATTACAGAGGAGATTTGATCTTCTACTTCTAATTGGGCACAGTCTGCTTTGACGAGTTTTACGCTTTATGTGGGATTGCACCTCTCCAGCAGGAACCGTGTGTGAAAACAATTACAGGCTTGCTATTCTTACTCCAGCTGCTTATCTGTCTGTGCCGTTGGCTGTGTACGCTGTGACTCATTTACACACATAAAAAGAGACCAGTCATTTTAAGCAACCTTGCACTGTGACTGTCCAAATTCTGGATCTCGCCAGACATGAGTGTATACAGTGCCGGCTAAAGTTTTCTCACATTCATGGAGGTACATAGTGCTGAGGGAACTGGAGGGATATTGTCTGATTTTATTCATCCATGTCAATCAGTTCTTTTCTTGGATTCTTGCAGAACGCAGCTGTGAGCCGCCCAGACGATCTTCCATCTTAGTAAGTTTCATTCCTTCTCCTTATTCGTGTTCTTATTTTATGTTTGTAGTCTGAATTTACATAAGAATATTTACTTCAAGAAACAGCAGATTTTGCAAATGTTATTACATATTGTTTATATAACATGCCAACAACACATTTTAGCCTATAATGTTATTAGCCTATAATAATTTATATGTTATTTCACTATTTTAGTACCATTTATTGAATTAAGTATGTATTTGATTATGATGCACGTAGTTTGCATTTTCATCATTTGTCTAGCACCTACTCTGTCTCCTGCCATGTTATTCTTATACTAACTCCACTTCACATCCTGCTATCCATATAAAACCTCTACCTTCAGTCCTGTTATCCATTTACCAGCTCTACATTCTGTCCTATCATCCATGTACAGCCTTCACTGTTTGCCCTGTTTTTCATGTACAAATTCCACTTTCTGTTCTGTGATGTATGTATCCCTCCCACCCCCTGTCCTGATATTCATAAACAACCTCCGCCCCCTGAACTAATATTTATGAATCACCTCCACCACTGCCCTTTTATCCATATATCACCTGGGTCACCTCCACCTTCTGTCCTTCTATATGTGTTGCTTGTTTCTTGTGATCCATGATCTTGCTTAGCCTCCTGCTGTTATCCATGCAACTCCTCCTCTAACCTCCTTTTTATCCATGAACCAATGAACCATCTCTCCCCCCCCCCCCCCCCCCCCCTCCCCCTCCCTATGCTTTCTTATCCATGTAACAACTCCCTGTGCCCTGTTATTCGTATACCACTTCCTGCCCTGTTATTCGTGTACCACTTCCACATTCTGTCCTCCTATGTGTGTGTGCCATCTCCACCATCTGTCCTTTGTACCCTGTTTCCCCGAAAATAAGACCTACCCCGAAAGTAAGACCTAGCACTATTTTTCAAGATTCCTGTAATATAAGACCTACCCCGAAAATAAGACCTAGTTTGGTGGTAGCATGTGAGGGGGAACTTGCAGGAGAGATGGTATCAGCCTGCAGGCACATACTGTATTAAGAGGATGACAGGGGACTCCCTCCGGCCAGCGCAGTGACCGTCAGCACTCCAGTACCATACATCACCAACTGCCCTGAAGGCACTGCTTAATGTAATGGTACCGTAATTTACAGCACTGTTCACTGTCTGATGTCCCCACTGCTGCACCGCTGGTACAACTGTCCTTGATGGCAAAGGAAGACGGCGCTGTCGAAAGCAAGGCTGCGGCGGCGGAGGGAGCAGAGCCGCATTAGCCGATACTTCCTCTATAGCTCCGGTTACTGTGACAGGCGGAGTGATACCAGATAACTTTGGATTGTTGTAACATTTTGTTGCACATAAAAAAAAAAAAAGACATCCCCTGAAAATAAGACCTAGTGTGTTGTTTGGGGGCAAAAACAATATAAGACAGTGTCTTATTTTCGGGGAAACACGGTATGTGTACAATCGTCAGCATCTGTTCTGTGATTCATGTACTGCCTCCTTTCCTGCCCTGTTATAAATATACTACCTCCACCTGTTGCCCTGTTGTAAACATGCCAGCCTACTTGCTTCCTTGTTATCCATGATCCACCTCCTGTCCTTTTATACATATACCATTCACATCTTCACATGTTCCATTTACACCTATTTTACATATACCATTTCCATCTCCTGCCCAGTTGTCCCAGTGCCATCCCCATTTCTAGCCCTGTTATCCATATACCACCTTCACATTCTACTGTTTTCAATGTACCACCTTCACATCCCATCTTATTTTACATGTAAAATATCTACATCCTACAGCAGTATTTTTCATATAACTCCTCCACTTCCTACCTTGTATACCTTTCTTAACCTCCACATCCTACTGTGTTATTCATATACCTTCTTCATATCCTACCCTGTTATTTATATACCTCTTCCACATCCTGCCCTGTTATCCATATACCTCCTCCACATCTTAGCCTGTTATCCATTTACCTCCTCCATATCCTGCCCTGTTATCCATATACATTCTCCATATCTTAGCCTATTATCCATACACCACCTCCACAGCCTATCCTGTTTTCCATGTACCACTTCCACATCCGACCCTGTTATTCATACGCCTTCTCCACACCCTACCCTGTTTTCCATGTAGCATCCTACCCTAGTGTCCATCTGTTTCCTCCACATCATACCCGGATTTTACATCCTGCCCTATTATACATATACCGCTGCCACATCCTACCTTAACATAGTAACATAGTAGGTACGGTTGAATAAAGACAAGGGTCCATCCAGTTCAATGTGTGTGTGTGTCTGCATTTATTTTGCTCTAACACTTCCCATAACCCTTTTATCCATATACCTCCTCTACATCCTACCCTGTTATCCATATACCTCCTCCACATCCTACCCTGTTATCCATATACCTCCTCCACACCCTACCCTATTAGGCGTATACTGTCTCCACCTGCTGCCTTATTGTGTGTTTCAGCTCTATCTCTTGCACTGTTCTACTTGCACTCTCTTTGTCCTGTGCCCACCTTAATTGTTCCCCCTCCATTACATTTCATATACCACAGTTTTGTGTCATATTGCACCATGACTATCTCCAGCTCCTTCCCTGCTATACCTGTAGGATCAGTTCCCACTGCCCTGTTGTACTTGTACCAAAACCTCTTGCCATTTTATGCAGCTAGTGCCCAAATAAAGATATTTTGATGTGTGTAGCTTCTGACAGCTACAAACAGATACTCTGCATCAATCAACTAGTGCTATTATTATTTCATTATAAAGTATTAGTTTACATAATTTAATTGTGTTGTCAAAAAACAGTTAATATCCTTGCTTGTATATAAATATGTAATAACTAAAGAAAATGTCAGGGTCCTGCGATTCTGGTACTTCCTCTCCTTGGTGACATTACAAAAATAATGGATGGCAAATTAGCGGGGTTAATTGCATTGATACCTTGTATAACACTTGGCTATAGTTCTGAGTACAGCATTTCTTTACTTAATGGGTCATCTGTAGATGAAATATATAAACATACCAGTTTAGATTTCCATGTGTTAATAGATCAGCTGTAAAGATCCTCTTTTACTGTTTATTAAATTTAGCCCTGAGGAAGAGCACATAGTCGTGTTGAAGCTTGACCCCTGCCCAGAAATTATGTGAGTGAATTCCCAGAAAAGAGATAAGTTGTATGCCATTTACATACGAGCATGCCCTGTTGTGTTTACCAAACCGGGCAGTGTCTCTTAGGTGCTGGGTGGGGTTCCTGTCAGCTAATAATATCCTAGGTGTTCATATGTGATGCATAAGCACAGTTCATGTAAATTAAACTTGTGTAGTGCGTTACTGATTCATACGTTGTCTCCACACTTTGGAATGTGTGTGGGTTTGGCAATAGAAGTCATTTGAAAACAAATGAACACGGTCTGTAAACTGTGACTAGGAGCTTTTGCGATTAGGCTCTAACAAAAAATACTAAAGAAAGTACTTCTGTAGGATAAAAGCCTATTAAATTGTCTAGATAAGTAAGCATGGTGCTAAATATGCATGACCTATTTTAGAAGTGGGATAGATTTAAAAGAATTGGTTCTCTGGCTTAAGTAGGCCAACAACTACCTTTTATTGAAAGAGTCCGGTCCACAGTAAAATCCTTGTTTTTATAAATTGTTAAATAGGGACCGCTTTCACCTTGGATTTACGGTGCCATGCACTATACTGTAAAAAGAATATTCTGCACATTAAAGTTTAGACAAACTATTTTTGGCTGTCATTACTTCTTAATGTAATGTATGTGTATTTTAAAGATATATGTATTTTACAGTCAACATGTGTGCCCATTAGAACATGAGTAATACATTTTACATCATATTGTACAATGATGAAATAAGAAAGTCATCTCCACTCAGGTCTGGTATTTTAGTGGTTGCAAGCAAGTTCTTACATGTCTTGGGGAGAGCTATTGTCAGCCAAAATCATTGTTGCATCCTACTGCCATGCCATAAAAATTACCATTTGTTCATTAGTGTGGAATTAATACAAAAATTGGAAATAGAGCCGGGAGAGAGAGTCAGCTTTGTTATAACTTTTCAGAAAGTGCTTAATGGGGAAGCAATGGGAGAGTATACTATACTTTTCCCAATACTTAGAGCCAGCTTGGAAAACTGCAGCTGTCAAATCCCGGCTCTATAGATCAAGAGCTGAGTCAGTGATCACATGATTGCTCAGGTCTCGATCTACAGAGCCGGCATTTGACAGCTGCAGTTTTCCACGCTGGCTCTAAGTATTGGGAAGAGTATATTTTACTCTCATGGTTTCCTCCATGCAGAGAGCAGTAACTGTCAGTCACCACTCCACGCAGGGATTCTCCCGTCCCATCTCTGTTCCTCCAGTGCTTACTGACTCTAGACGGGTGGGAATGGGCACAGCTGGCCCTAGAGATTCAGAGCCAGCTGTCAATCAGACATTTGGGCGGATCCCTACAATATTGTCGGGATCCTTCCCAACTGCAGCACAGCTCTGCGCTGTTAGCATATAGCAGGTAGTAACCCACTATATGCTGACTTTGGGTCAAAGGAGTAGATTTGTGAATTAAATGACTAGTGTATGGATGAAAATGTACAACCTTTGAAAAAAATGGGTACAGTGTAATGGGGCTTACCTTCAAATTGTGGTAGAAGTCAAAGCATGTGTATTGTTTGCAGCTAAAATTAAAGCGTTCTTTGGCCACAGGGAAAAAGAAATTGAGAATTAACAAAGGTACTTACAGGCACCACAAAATGACTGTACCAATAACTGTAAAATGACCAATGTTAGTTTTCACAATTTGAACACTATAGCTATACAGTCCCAGGTATGGAAACTGGTGTAGCCATTCCCTAAAATGAAGCATTTTTCTAACTTATGCTGGAACAATATTGGTTTGAGCTAACCAGGTTTCTATGGCCCGTAGTATTTCATAGATTTCTTATCTCTGCCTGAAACAGTTGTGAAATGTTTCTTGAACTTTACAGAACGGTGAACCAGATTTATTGTAGAGCTTTCAATTCTGCAAGAAGTGATGTACTTTATGTGCTGTCAGCTCATTTCCCCCTCGGAAGTACTGCTCCTTTATTTCTACTGCTTGCAAACATTTGCATTCTTTCAAGATTATGAAACTGATTAAACAAACACTAATGAACTGGAAAACAGGATTTGCCAAAAGTCTCCTTGCCATAAAAGAGGCTGAAAAGCAGACATATTTACTTTCTTCTTCTTGTATCCCAGCTCTTATACACCTAGTTACCATTACGGCCAAGAGATAGAGACTTCACCAGAGCCCCCACTGTCCGAGAATGAGAGGCAGATCTACAAGAATGTGTTAGAAGGAGGAGACATCCCATTTCAGGGACTGAGCAACTTCAACAGACGTCCATCCAGCTCTGCTTCCAATAAAGGTAATTCAGATGCAGACCTCATTGCAGCCATCACAGGTTTTCTGGTATAGTCCAACTCTGTTGTGTAAGTTATGAAGCTGTTTACATGCTATAATACTGTATAAATATACAGATCTACGAAAGTCATCTTCTTTTGTGTAGATTGCAGAATATTGGAATCTATCATTGATACTTATTTAAGTTTATTTCTAATTATAAATGCTTGTGTCTTTGCAACATACTGCTTAACAACAACTTAAAGAAATACCTTTTGTACTGGGTAGACTGGGACATTGTTCAGGCTACCTAGTTATAGCTTTGCTTAACTACTGTCTTGGGTTTGTAAAACCTCTGGCCACCTCTGCAACAGCTTTGATGAGGTAAGCTTACTCAAATTTAAGGGGCAACTATAGACAAATTTATTTTATTAATAAATTGTTAGGTAACACAATCCCAGTGTTCTTCACATTTACCAAATACAAAATCAACCTTATTTAACAAAGCTGTCAGATTGCCTTTAGGGTGGTAGTGACAGACTTGACTTGGTTTATACCATGTTGGTTGTAATAAGTTCACTCTGAGTCACTTAGTATGTTCAGTTTTCTCCATGCACTAGCACAAGTGCACATGGAGGCATTGCTATGTGATCATAGCGAGGTTGCCTTCCATAGTAATATTCTATATAGATTTTGTAGCCTTCCTCATGTGGTTATACTGAAGCTTAGAGATGTGCGATTCGTTTCCCTTCAGAATTGAAATTCAGACGAATTTTGGGATATTCGAACATACGGATGCATTCAAATTTCTGAATGAAAAAAGGAATCCGAACTTACTTTTGTTGTTTAAACATCAAAGTAAAAAGAAAAAAGTGTGGAGTTCCCTCCTCAATAGATACCTTTTAGGTCTGGTAGGAATGTTAGGAGGACCCCCAATGCAAAACAAAGTGGTGTTCCCCTTAAAAGTCATACCAGACCCATTAGGTCTGGTAGGAATTTTAGGGGGGACCCCAACACCAAAAAAAAAACTGAAAGTGTGGGGTTCCCCCTAAACCTCCTACCATACCCTTAATCCGAGCAGCAGCCTGGCAGAGTGGGGGGGTTGAGTGTGCGCCCCTCCGGCACCATACCAGGCCATATGCCCTCAACATGGGGAGTGTGCTTTGCCAGGGGGAAACCTGGAAAAGCACCTTGTCCCCATGTCAATGAGGACAAGAGCCTCTTCCCTACAACCCTTACCCGGTAGTTTTGGGGGTCTGCACCTAGATACACCCCCACTTGTGAATGAGTACGTTTTTCCCCTACTCATTCACAAAATAGTAAGGCTATTCGTGAACAGAGTGTTGTTATATGACAGGTCTGGTCCTAAATGTCACAAATGGGCAGAGCTAGTCGTGACATCACGGGGCTTGTTCCACCCATTTGTAGGAATTTTGCAGGCATTTTTTTGGGCGTTGGAGTCCCCCCTAAAATTCCTACCCGACCTAAAGGGTCTGATATGACTTTTGAGGGGAACCCCAAGCATTTTTTTGGCAATGAGGGCCCCCCCTAACTTTCCTACCAGACTTAACGGATCTGGTATCAATTGGGGAGGGAACCATCAGCTTTTTTTATATGGTTTCTGTAGACCGTTGAAAAAAAAAAGACTTTTTTTTTTAATGTCACTTTTGCAAGGAAAATTTGTAGTTTGTACATACTACCACTTCCAAAATTAACAAAAATTTCGGATTTGTCTGAATCCTAATCCCGAACACAGTACTTTTTTGCAGGGCGATACAGAAAAGCTGCATCACTAATGTTTTATGAAAGTTTTAACAAAAAAAAGGAAACAGTGCAATGTCGGTGCATCAGCACTGTTTCTCTAACTGCACACCAGCAGATGTGTTTTCAGTGCGACTTGCTGGTGTGAACAAGCCCTAAATTTAGTCTCAAGGCAAGACAGTAGGGTAAGTGCTTGTTGTAGAATGTATGAGTTTAAACCCCCTCTATAACCATAAGTGCATTTACCCTGTCGCAAAAAAGAATGTAAACCGGAGCAATCGTATATACACCTGCCTTCAGGTGGTATATTATACCACTGTTTTCTTTGCAGGAGTGACTAAGCAGCATATAACCACATGGTCAAGGTGAAACAGGGAAAAATATAGAACCAAAAAAACCAGAACCTCTCTGTGTAGGTCTCTGTTTGCACATGCAGAAACCTGTGAAACAGAACATACTAAGGGACGCAGGAAACAGTGGGCATTCCTATTCTCTTGCTTTAACCCAAATGAGGTCTGATCCATCACCCTAAACCTTTTGGAAGAAGCAAGGTTGCTTTTTTCATAATTGTTAAATAAAGGATACTGTAAAAAAAAAAAAAAACATTGGGACAGTGTTTCCTAATAATCTATACAAAATAAAACATTACAACGTGTCTTAATTCTGTATTCTGTACAAGCTATTGGTTCAGCATTGGAATATGTGAAAATGTTCTTTTGCTGATGGGTTTAAACTACCATTGCTGAAGTGGTTGGAAGTTTTCTCAGCAGGTTTCCAGACAGCTGTTAAGACCTGCTAGAAAGCCAAGACATGGCAAGTTATCATTGGCAGCATTTGTGTGCAAGGCTCTAAGTATTGTATTTACTATTTTTAGCTAAAAATGTGTTTAGCAGTAAACAAATATTTAGTGGTGGTCATGAAACTGTTTTTTTATATTACTATTCCTTGTACGAGACTAATCGACATTGAAATGTTTCACTAATCAACCTGTAGTACTATAGTGCAAACTGATATAATAATGGTCACTATGATCTTCAAAAAGAGGGGTTTAATTAAAACAGACAGACTTGACAGCTTAATTGTGCCACTGTCTCCAATAATTGCCGTGACATTAACACAATGCCTTTATTTTATTCTGCATGCTTGCATATGGACCCCACAGGTGGGAATGCTCATGAATTTTCAAATTCCTCATTTAACAAGCGAGCGTGCAGTGCTAATAATTTGTTAGGCAGTTCATATAAGCAGAAGTCCTCTTTGTCTGCTGCAAAAGCTTGCATAGCTGAAATTCTGCCATCCAAATTCAAACCTATAGTAACCACACAGGACCCCTACCTACAAAGACAGACCACTTTGCTGTCTCAGCAGAAGGCACAGAGCTGTGAGAACTTGCTTGAACCTTCATCCTTTTACATCAAGCAAACTTGCATGACAGAAGCCGGGGGAAGTGTAGAAAATATGCTGGCAAAAACTTGCAGGGATTATAAGGGGATGTCGGGCAGTACCATGAGTCTGCAGGAGTACGGTTTGAACTCTGCAAAATGTTCGTTTTCACATGGTTTTAAGTTGGGAGGCTCAGAATTCAACACTATGTACAGAGATATGCATCATATTAACCGATCTACCCTGCAAAGCGCTTCCTCATGTTCCAACGTAAGAGACCTAGCAAGCCATTTTGAAAAGGAAGGAAAGCTCAGGTCATGCCATAGATTTGGACTTGAGGGTTATGAACATGTACCCAAGCACAATGTCTCTACCCGCATAACAGCATTTGAGCAGTTAATTCAGAGATCCAGATCAATGCCTTCTCTAGACATATCCAGTGGAGAAACTGCCTCAGCAACACTGCCACAGTCTAGAGCAGAGATTCTCTCTGCCTGCTCTGCTGAGTCACTTCTAGAGACGCCAGTGAAAGGTGGTGAAGATGATGCCCAGCAGCAAGCACACACAGCTTCCACCCCAAGTAGTAATGTGGAGGACACGAGTTCTGACCTCAGTGACAATGCCTTAGTAGATACCCTTTCAGGTGGCACTGATGAGACGGACCATCTTTCCAATGCTTCAACTGACAGTTGCAACAATCCCATTAAGCCTCCCCAGAGATATAAAATGAATACCTGCAAGAGTTCCTGTCCAGCTTCCAACACAAGATTTACAACTATCCGGAGGCATGAACAGAAGATGGCCAAGAACAGCATGTCCAATTCACAGGCTGAACGTCTGATTCTTCATAGAAATATGTTTCTCATGAGTCCCCTCCCTTTCAAATTAAAAAAGCCATTACAGAATAGCCCAAAGAAGTCTTCAGATACCTCTGACAAGCACAACAATGTGGTCCTGTCAGCTGCAGAGAGCCATACTCCTAAAAGTCTTAAGTCTTCAGAGGGGGTTGAAGAGAGGCCCCGTCTCCCAACACGGCAGTCTTCATATGACATTGTGGAAAGACTAAGCTGTGTAAACCTTAACAGTCTTGAACATGACAATGCCAACCTAGAGCAATATTCTAACTCTAATGGCGATATTGTCTCATTTCCTTTATGTTACAATTTGGACTCAAACAACAACAGTGAGCCGGGTGAAGGTGGAGCAGTCACAGGAGGTGGAGTTTTTCTGCATCTTGACGATATGTGACACTTCATCTGTGTGACAGACCATCTCTACCTGTCATCCACCTTCATTTCTTCTTGAATCCACATCTGTGCTTGCTGTTTTTGTTCCTTCTGTGCTGACATTTACATGCGTTTCCCCAACCAAAGTTCAGTTATAAAAAAAAATTAACTTCCAGCCCAGATACTGGTCCTGGACATAATGTGCACTAGATTAGTGCACCTTTCATCTATATAGAGTGTGAACAACCATTTTGTTTGTGATAGGTGCCCTTTAATAGAATTGTTTAGGTGTCACATCTATTTTCTGGGTCTACTTATGATGCTGTCTCATTTAGGACCACAATAAAAGGTACAACATTTTGTATAATAAAAAATGTTTTTCTTTCCTTAGTAACCAATGCCTAATTTCAATTTTTGTTGTAGCTATGGTAACATGACTAAAAACAGTTTTTAATCCAACTAAAACCTTTTATTGTAATTTTAAATTATTCAAAAGGGACATAAAAAGATGAAGAAAAAGATGGGGTTTTGTTTGGCACCCGAGAGGCAAGTCCAAGGAACATCAAACAAAAATGTATACATAAAAATATAGAAATGTATTAGACAAATATTAAAAGGATTGAAGAATGCATAGAAAGTATAAAAGAACACACAGAACACAACCTAAGGTGCTGATACCACCTTAGGTTCCACAATCGGGGTTCACTAAGGTGATCACAGATCATAGCGTATGATCACAGATCATATGAACCCCGATTGTGGAATCTAAGGTGGTGTCAGAGGGTTCCCTGAGAGCTGTGTGTTCTTTTATACTTTCTATGCATTCTTCAATCCTTTTAATATTTGTCTAATAAATTTCTATATTTTTATATATACATTTTTGTTTGAAGTTCCTTGGACTTGCTTCTCGGGTGCCAAACAAAACCCCATCTTTTTCTTCCTCTTTTTATTACAATTTAATCAGGAGTTGGCTTCCCAGGGAGTTAGAATCTGTGCACCATAACTATATTTGTTTATTCAAAAGGGACAGATGATAAAAGGTTTGTCAGAATTTTGTCTCCCGATAAGGATAATTCCCAGCCATGGAAATCAGGATGAAGACTCAGAATGACTAACATCTCAAAATATAGCTAAACCAAATTCCAGCTAAAACCACATGTATGCATGTGCCAGTGTGTCCTGCATTGCCAGGTCATGTATACGATTACGTGTGCCCTGTTTGAGACTGCATCATGATGTTTGCATCAAAATGCTGTTCATTTATTCTTAACCCTTTCCATCCTGTTTTGATTGGCGTCAGCAGGATCACAAACTTGTGTTTTCAAACGTTTGGTTGCAGTGATGCTCTTTATAGTTATAGAAATGATTGACTGTCCTTTTGTGCTGCCTCTGTCTGTCCTTGTCTTCTCGTATCCCTAAAAGTCATCCACTGACTGGATTTTATTATTTGTAAATTAGATTCTGAATCTCCAAGACATTTTACACCTCTTGAATACATGGATCATCCAGAAGAGTTAGTACGCAGGCGTTATGACAGCAAAGAGGTATTTTCATATTTCTGTACTTTTTAAAACTCCCCTTTAGATTGTTCCGATTGAAAGACAAACAAATGCATGGTGTTGTTGTGTGGCATGAGAAATGATTTAATGAGGTTTGAAGTCTTGCAATCCTAGATGGTTCTGTTAAAACTACTGAGTTTGTAGGTGTTCTTCACAAGTAAAGATATCTCAGATAATTTGTGATGTGTATAAGGGGAATTATGTCTTTTTTGTTCAGTTTCGTAACCAAAATTGGGATTTTGTACACAGTCATGGCAAGCAAAAGGTAAGTGCAGGTGTTACTAGTAGAAACCAACCATGTGTTATCTCTTATCTATATTGAAAGCTAACAGAGGGAAACCATTTGGCAGTTAAAGGGCAACACCTACACTTCAGTTTGTTTGTTGTTGTTTATTTTTCCGAAGATGGACCATTTGAAGCTTTAGCAGATCTAGTGTTAATTTTACTGCAATTTGCTGCGAGCATTACAGTTTGTTAATGTTGAATATTAAAATATATCTGACGACAGTAATAGGTAATCTGCCAGTGCTGACCTATCCTTCTGAAAATGCTAGTGGCATCAAGGCTTTCTGAGTCATTGACCATTGACAAGTATAGCAATAAGGAATTCCAACTTTTCTCTAATTTTCACTTTGTAACTAGTTATGAGTCTGTTACACAGAATTAATGAAGCTAGACACAGACAGGCAATACGCTTTTTCAGAAAGAGGCTAAACAGTGAGAGTGAACATATTTCTCTTGGTGTAAAAATATGTGTAGGTGTACTATATGTGCCAACATGGCAAAAAAGACTACCGTATATACTCGAGTATAAGCCATCCCGAATATAAGCCGAGGTACCTAATTTTAGCCAAAAAAACTGGGATCCTAAATTAGGACCCGGAGACTGCCAGATGACCCCGCTCGGAGCGCCGCACACCGAGCAGCAGTGACGCGACGCTAGGCGAGGTAAGTAAGAAGACGCGCTGGCGCTGACTCGAGTATAAGCCGAGGGGGGCACTTTTCACCCAAAAAAATGGGCTGAAAATCTCGGCTTATACTCAAGTATATACGGTAACTTGCAAAATGCATACAAATGCTGTTTTGTGTTGGTTTGCCTCATTTTCCAGTGAAAAAGGGGAGTATTATTGTGCAATTTATGCTATCTTAATGATTCTTGTGGTATTTCCATATTGTTTATGTCAATCTAATATCCATTAACAAATGTAAAATTGGAAGTCTTTAGCCAGTGACTTGGCAGGTGTGTATGAAATACAGTATATCTCACAAAAGTGCAGCCAAACAGTATTGTAATATGTTAGACCTGGAGACTCTTTTATAATTTCCAATTGTATTTGAACCACCCATATACCATTT
Source organism: Nanorana parkeri (assembly GCF_000935625.1). NCBI lineage: Eukaryota > Metazoa > Chordata > Amphibia > Anura > Dicroglossidae > Nanorana > Nanorana parkeri. The sequence goes on along the minus strand of NW_017307021.1, from coordinate 132,037 downwards.
AAAATTATGAAATCTACATTTTATGCCCCCGAGAGACACCCAGAAAAGTTTTCTTATGTGGAAAAGAATATCCTGATTTCCCTGCCTTAAGCTGGGTATACACGGTTAGATTTTTTTGTTCAGCTTTTGGGCATAAAAATCTGCTTTTTTGGGCACAACAACGTGGATAGAGGAACCTCCTGCTGCCGCTGTTGAATTTTGCCTACTGGCAAAATCAGAAATTCTTTTTTGCTTTGGCCCCTTTCAAAATTGCATGCTCAAAATCCTGGCCTGTATATGTCACCTAAAATGAAACTGTGCTTTACCTATGCAAGGCAAAGCAACATGTTCACTTAACTGTTTCCTTCCCCAGCTGCATATATTTAACTCACTCTTCCACTACTCCTTTTGATCAAAGAGAGAAAGATCTATGTGGGGCATTCTCGCTGCCATTATGTGGCAGTGCTGAGCAGAGGTAGTGAGAGCTGTCAATCTCCAAGCATTTGCGCTTTCACTTGGGGAGGAATGTGAGTGCTCAATACTTCTGACAGGCTTCCCCTGGTCAGTATTGAGTATTTCTCTTTGCTCCCATTAACAAAAAAGAGCTGTGGGAGAGCAGAGGAAAGGTGAGTGTGTATCTATGGAGGATGGCAGATGAATAAAGCTGTTTCTCTCCCCTGCATAGGCAAAGCACAGAGAGCACTTGGGGCTTAATGGACTTAGTGAGCCTTACCTGGCCTAAAAAGTGCCCAGGGTCCCAATAGTGCTGAAATACTGGCCCTTACCTGTGTTAGTCTTCAAATCATTATTTCTGTTAAGTCAGAACTCTTCATCTTTCTATTTTGCTCTAGATCAGTGCCTCTGAATGTATTGAAGCCAAGAAATAAGCATAACATTCAGTCAACTGGCTATTAATAGTGAGATTCAGCTTGACTTGTTCTTGAAGTTGTTCAAAAATCAAGAAGAAGCTTGGGTAAGCTGTGACACGTCTTCATCATCAAGAACAAGTCCAGTTGACTTTGACTAATTTCTACTAGCTATACCATAACCTGGATGAGTGAGAATCTCTCACGTCACATCTCTGCCCTGATGAAGGGACCCTGCGTGGTCCCGAAAAGCTGGATTATGCGATATGTGTGACGTTTAGTCCAAATAAATCGACCTTTTTTTAAATTTAATTTACGGAGTGCTGGTGATTTCTATTCTTTATTGACTGTTGTACACAGCGCCATCCGTGATTGTCACTGCAAGCACCACCATTTTCACTTGGACCGGAAACGCTGTATGGAGTGCAAGGGGACCTACTGTTTTCTGAGAATCTTTACAGACATTCAGAGACAACTGGTATTTTCAGAAAGATCAACAATGGCAGACTATCTCCCACAATAAAAAGTTCCCTTTAATTTAGCAGAGGGCTATTAACTTTATACTGCTGCCTTATAATTAAAAGAAAAACACATTCAAATGGATATCAGAACTATGAGGTGAGTGCTTTTCACTCACCTCATAGTTCTAGCCGACCTGTGACAATGAGACTGTCACAGGTGACAATGAGGGAAACTGACAATGAGGGAAAAGCCCTTAACCCCATAGTTCTCCTTTAAAAAGTAATCAGGATGTCTGGTGAATGAATAAATGATTGTATTCAATCCCATAATATGACACCATAGCAATAATACATCTCCATGGGCATTAATGACTATTTGGGAAATAGCTTGGTATGCATTTTGTATGCAGCATTGAATACACTGTGCATTGTGATGACATGGCTCAGCAGTAGACATATCTAATGGGCATATCAAACCAAATGGGGGCCAGGTTTAATGGGAGAAAACTTGAACTATATAATCTAACACCATTCTTCTAAATTCAGAAAAATCATAACCCTTTATATGAAAAAATATATATATTTTTAGGCTGTCCTAACGTGAAATAATTTCACTATTTATTAATGTGTATTAATGTGTATCATCCTCTTTAGTATGCCCTAGCTGTAAACATATAAACCAGAAAACCAAAATCTCAGCTTCATGACGCAAGTGAATTTGTTACTGGTGTATATGGTGCTGTTAGTTAGGATGATGTAGTGGAGGAGGTGGCCATCGGCACAAAGGAAGTGATGAGTTTGCCTATTGAATATTAGCAGCTTTCCCAAGAAAGTAAAAGTGTTAATTTATTGCATTTATTGACTTCAGTTGCTTTACATTTTAAAGCCATATCTTGCTTCTCAGGTAGCCTTTTTTTATGAATGAAAAGTTTATTGATTCTGATTCCTTAAATAAGTGACATGACCAGGCAGGTGATTCACAAGCCCAATAATGCAATTTTTATCTCAGAAACTTTTAGAGGATCAGCGGAGACTTAAACGTGAGCAAGAAGAAGCTGATATTGCTGCTAGGAGGCACACTGGGATTGTCTCATCACACCACCAGTTTATCACTAATGAGCGGTTTGGAGACCTCCTCAATATAGACGATTCATCAAAGAGGAGATCTCGGTCTGAGGTCTGTTCTTGCTGACATTAGGCTGCTGCTTGGCCCAGATCCGTATTGTCCATGTTCATCCATTCACTGTAGCCAATCATTTATTGCCTAGAGTATGCCACCCATCCGCTTCTCCTTCATTTGCTTTTTATCTAATTTGGCTGGTAGAGGAAATCAGATCTCTAGAGCTTGCTATCTGCATGTTAGCTGGGGACTCAGGTGCTCATTGCATGCCAGTATGATCTATAGTTTGTTGCATAGATATTAGATGGTACATTTTTTGTTATGCTGGAAAATTATTTTTGCCTTATCAAGTAGGCAATGCATGTTTCATCTTATAATCAACTACTAACCAACCTTTGAAATACATGTAATTATTTTAAACCTGCTAAAAACGTCATCTGTGTATTAGACTAATCAAACCTTACCTACTATTCTGCTATATTTTATTACAAGCCGCTATATTTTAATTTGTTGTGTAATGTAAAAGATAACTGGGTTTAATGTGTTAATGCCCAGGATGCTTTTAAAGTGAAACATGTTTCTGTTGCCTATATCAACTTGAGAGGATTTAAAAACGATAGCTGGAAGCTGATTGGTTGCAAAGCACAAAAAATGCATTTTACCTTCAGACACTTTTAAGGTCCAGCTGTTGCAATGCCCTATTTATGTTGCTTTGTCTGTATTAGTATGTTGCTGTATTTGGGAAAATGAAAATAATGAGACTATCGGGAAATAACAAATTGTTCTGTTTCAAAAAATGTGCAGAGCATACATTTAATTCAATTAAAAATATTGACTCTGTACGATGTAATAACATGTGACACATCAGAATATGATCATTATTCTTTACATGTACAGTCTCCATGTTTTCTAAAAACATTCTCACCTTAATGCTTCATACTAATACCATGGCTATTAAAAGCTATTATAGCAGCCAAGTGGCAACCCTATTACTCTACAATCTAATAATGACCCAGTTATCTATAATTTACTCAACTCATTCAAATATAAATGAGTCTCAGGACAAAGAGGAAAGCATCATTTGTTGTGGCATGCTGTATTAACATAGTGCGGATTTGTTAATAGTGGGCACAGGTGATGTCTGCTATTATGAAGTGTTCATTTGGCTCTAATTACATCATCTGCTTTACTAAGATAAAAAGAAGAAAAAAAAACTAATACACCTTGGGTTTCTAAAGAATGATTAGTAATTCGGAATTTTCATAACCTCTATATTACAATTACTTATTTAAGGAAACCTATCGGGAAAGAATGATAGGAGTTGTGGTCACTGGCTTATTTTAAAGGTGCAAGCTGCGGGGCTGTCATCCTTATCCTTAACCTGGAACAAGTATGGAAGCCAGGTGTTCTGACACATCCCTGGCTGCATACCTGTGCTAAGGATGACAGATGTGAAACTTGTAAAAGTCAGCAGCTCCCATATTCTGTCCTATTCCAATCAGATTATATATATATATTCTTAATTATCAATTAATGATGCTTTCCCTGCAATTGAATAATATGTTCTAATTATGTTTTATTTTTTATCATTTAGTCCTCAGGAGTTGAATTAAGTTGAGTGTTTTGTTACAGTATGTTTCTATGGTTTGATTTGGTTTGGTATGTTTTATGGTTTAGTAACAGCCTGATAAGAAACTTTTTGAGAAAGATTTGGCGAGCATTGTTGATGACTCCTTATTCTAAAAATGCTCATTGTTTGGCTGTCATGCTGACCCTATGGCTGCAGTACTATGGGTCTCTGACCCAGAATAAATATGTAGATGAGAAATACTGACTCTTTCATGTCCAAGACTCACAAAGTAATGAAGTCAGCTAAGAAGCAGAACAGCCCAGCAACTATCATTTTCAGAATGGTGTCAGGAATAGAAAACCCTATTTTTTTGTCCATGAAAGGTTTACATTAAAACGTGTGTAAATCCAAAGTCTATTTTTAAGTATGTTTGGAAAGATTTCTCACCGTATAAAGTATTTAATTTATTTGTGAATCTGTTGCACAATTCCTTACTCGGAGATGCTGCCAGAAGAAGAATTTCCTGTTGTAGGCAACACTAAGCTATTGCTTCACAATTAGTAGTAGTCAGCTTGCCGTGTGAGCTCCCTCAGTTGGCTGTTGGGCTGCCTATCCGGTCTATCAGATAGGCAGTCTAACAACCAACTGGAGGAGTTTGCATGGCAGACTGACAACACTGCTGCCAACTGAGAGGCAGTGGATGAGTATTGTCAGCCTGCAACAGGAAGTGATGTTATTGGCAGGATCTCCAGGTAAGAAAACTATATACATAGAGGCATGGTACCAAGCATACTGAAAAATAGATTCAGGGTTTATATATGCCTTAATTGCAGCACTTTTAACCCTACACTTTATAGGAAAGTTTCCCTTCTAGCTTCCTTTTTTTTCCAAGTGCAGCTGTGGAATTCTTTCTGTATAACACTGGTATTCATTATATGTATCCCAGAAACTGAGATGCACTTTGCTGCTTTTCTTGTCATGAAGTTAAAAGAGCAGTATTAAAAAATAGTTATTAATAATTCATATTATCTGTGATTTTCTCATGTCCAGCGGCTGGCGCAGAGTCTGTGCTGTTCTAGACAAGTCTAGTTAGATGGAATGTCTTTAAGCAAGGCACTATGACTTTAGTATGTAAATTCGACAGATTAAAGTGTTGTTCTGCATAATATGTTCTATTAATTATCACTAGAAAGTATTAACAGCAAGTCTAACTAAAATATCTCATGTGCTACATGCTGCATAATACTTTAATAAGTCATCAATATTCTATGAGCTGTGTCCCAGATGAGGGCAATTAATTCAGATTTGTATTCCATTCTATACTAAGAACTTCATTTGGTTAGAAGAAACCAACTAATTCAACTCATTGTGGACTATACATGTAACATTTACATTTTCTTCATCTGTGTTCAGCAGTTCTTTGTAAAATAATGACAGCATTATCTGTTAAAATGACTCTTTCATGTCTATGTTTAGATGACACAAGCCAGAGCAAAGTTTGATTTCAAAGCACAGTCTCCAAAGTAAGTGACCTAATAATACTTTCTTGATTTTTTTTCTTTAACCCTTGCTGACACATGGTAAAGTGCACTAAACCCCTCAAAACATTTCATATTTTCTTGAAAGCAGAGACCCCGTAGAATAAAATGGTGGCAGTAGCACAAAACTTGTCAAATCTACCTTTTCAGTCAAAAATACACTCAAATTAATTTCTGTGCACAAACATAATATAATTCCAATTTTTTTAAGTAAAATATAAAATATGAGGCTGCGTCAAGTAAATAGATGCCAAATATTTCAAGTTGTAACATTGGAAGCCTCTGTGAAATGGTGAAAAGCTACATATACAAGATTGTCCATAAGTGCCAGCTTATCAGTTTAGCGTTAACAATTAATGATGGCCCTAGAATTATTGCTCACACCCTGGTGTGCATGGGCACAATTGTGCGCAATTGTGGCCCAAAGGCCGTATGCATACCATATGCTTGTTTTTTCATTTACAATATTAAAGCATATCCATAATGCTTGTTTTTTCATTTACTTTATTAATGTTGAAACTTTTTTGTAAACTTAGACTGTGCTCGATAAGTTACTTTCCTGTTTGACAGCTCTGAAACCAGAAATGCTCAGAACTGAGCGCTTCTGGGTTCATACTTCACGGGGGAGATCAGAAAACTGAGCAGTTGCATTTTGACAACCGCTCCTGCTATGTAATACATAGCAATTGTCCACTGTAATTTTGGCAGTCAGTAAATGCTGGTAATAGCTGCAGGTTGAGCAGCGACAGGGAAAAGGAAGCTGAACATAGAACATGCGTTTTAAAACATTTCTACAAAGTTTCTAGAATGTATTATGTTTAAGATCCTCAAGTGTTTAAAGTAGAGAGGAGACAAATGAGAACCCCTATCGGGTATTTATGGCAGCCAATGTCCCTGCTGGAAACACTCGCTCAATTCCTGTGTGGTTCATAAGGAAGTGAGTTGCAATTGTTTGGATTTTAAAGGTGCCAGGCACAAAACCACAAATTCATAAAATCAAATCAAATCTTGATTCAAAATACAGAAATGCAGACAGCACTTAAACCTGATATAGGATCTAACCCAACCTTCCTCTATCAAATCCCCTGTTCCTTCTGATCTAATATCTATGGGCACGTTCATTTGAATCACCCACTAGCTTGCTAGTGATATTATGTTGCAGAGAAATGGCAAAAGGAGGGAAACCTCCTCACTTGGCATAGTAATGGTAGATGCAAAATTAACAATATATCAAGGCCAGGCTTAAAGACCACCTTCAGCCTCAACCTTTTTTTTAAGTTTGGAAAAGAGATCGTAAAGGGTTGTACCTTTGCAAAGTATTTATTACTGTATATGTTCCCATTGGGGACATTTTTCCCTTTTTCTTATCTTACCTTACACTGAAATGGCAAGCTGGCTCAGACAACCTCATGGATATATACATATTCAATTTTCTCTACACTTTTCATATACATTTGATTTTGCTGTGTAACTATTGTAATTAGTGTCTTGTCTTTTTACACACTCATACAGGGAGTTGTCACTCCAGAAAGGAGATGTAGTTTACATTTACAAACAAGTAGATCAGAACTGGTTTGAAGGAGAACATCATGGAAGGATGGGAATCTTTCCTATTTCATATATTGAGGTATATATGGCTCATATAACAATATGGCAAAAAAGAAGTATTTTTCTTTATCGTGGGCTGAATATTTTGATTTTATTATAGATGTTGCCACAAACTGAGAAAGTACAGCCACGGAAGGCTTCACCAGTGCAAGTTTTGGAATACGGTGATGCTGCTGCCAAGTTCAGCTTTAATGGGGATACAGCTGTGGAAATGTCATTTAAGAAGGTAGTAAACATTAAAGTGGATCTTTGACTGCCATGATCATTGTGCATGTTGCCTTTGCTGTCAAACAGCCATAATAAAAATGTTCCATGGTAGATTCCCAGGATTTCATCGATGTCCTCACCATGGAAGTTCTAGACTTTTATTTGTAATAAGTAAGAATACCTTACTTTTGTGTTCTTAAGAATCTTAGATTTAGAAAACATTTTCTTTTCTTCAAGGGGGAAAGGATAACACTGATTCGCAGAGTGGATGAAAACTGGTATGAAGGGAAGATATCTGGTACCGGCCGCCAAGGTATATTTCCAATAACATATGTAGATGTACTCAAGAGGCCGCGTGTGAAGAACGCACCAGATTACATGGACCTTCCATTAACATATTCACCAAACAGAAGCACAAGTGCGTCCCCACAGGTATGTGCCTGCTGTGCATTATTCCATGTATCATCCTATTTACTAGAAAATGTGCATTTCAGTTGCAACTTTTCACAGTCCTGTGCTTAAAGCCCAGCTCCTTTTTAGCTTTGAATATAATATAGAAGAGTTACAGCTTCTGTCAACTTATTTACTGCAATCTGAGTCCCTGTTTAGGAGATTTCTTCTTACTTTCATGTAAATGACAGATGCCAAATAGGACAGGAAATCCATCCAGTGGGGACACAGGCAGACATAAAACAACTTTTTTTATAGTGTGAGGAATTATATCATTGCTGTCTGAAGCTCCATAAGATAGATTTCCCCTTACTTCCTGCCCAGGCGATGGGTTTCAGGTAGAAAAGAAAGTAAAGGAAAATCTCTCCAGCAGAGATCCTGGCAGAATTGAAGACCTGACAGAGGTTGTAACTCTTCCTCACTTCATCCAAAACTAAAAAATGACTTGGCTGGAGTTGGGTTTAAATTGTCAAAAAATTATTGAAACCAGCAGCAAAATCTGTGCCACATTTTATGTTCCATCCGCAGAGTGCGGGTGTTTCTCTCTCACACCACTGCTACTGTGACTGACCTTTGGGATAATTCATACTGGTGTGGGCACAATGATGGTATATATGGATCTGAGTTATGTTGTGAGAGCTTGGGATGCAATTATAGGGGGTCTTTTTGCGGGGGGCCCAGACTTTTCACAATAATAGAAACAAAAGGGTGAAGACTTTACTACAGTGAAGGTCTTAAAAAGATTGTATACAATACACAAGGAATATATCTTGATAGATAACGTACCATTTGGGCCTATATTATTATATTTATTTATTTTCACTACTGTGTGTATATTATTCAATGTATTATAAATGGTAGGTAGGCATAGTCATATATCCAATAAGATAAATATAATAGCAGGACATCTATATATTAAGTCATATTTTATAATTTCAGATATTCATTTGTATGAGTGATATTTCCATGACATCTCCTCATCTTTTTTGTTTTCTTTATCTGTTTTCTCTATGAAGTCTCATGGTTATGCCAGGCCTCGTACCACCACTCCACCCCATGTTGCTCGCAGAGCTTTCTCTCCAGAAGTGCAGACTATTACATCTGAATGGATTTCTCTTACAATGGGTGTCTCCCGTAATAGTGGCTACTCTGCAACCCCTCCTCTTCCTCCCCTACCCGAAGCCACCCTGTGCTCCATAGACTACATAACCCCATCTGCAGCTGCAAGCCCAACTTTCTCCTTAACCCCTTCTGTCAGCCTGCACTATGGCAATCAGTCTGGTAGATCTACCCCAAACTCTGCCCTGTCTTCTGTACCAACCTACTCCTCCCGGCCCCAGTCTTCCACTAGAATCAGTTATGTCATTTCTCCATATGGCGATGAGAAGTTCATGTGTTCCCCTTCCAGTTATGGATGCTCTCCTGTGCAGTCACAAAGACCACATGATTTCTTAATCTCAGAGCTTACTGATGTTTTGCGTAATCAGTGCAAAGCCAATAGTGATGGTGGCTCAATAGTCAATGGTGAGAATGACTGTTGTAAGCAACCTGTTTTTAAGACCGTAGACAACCAGTCAAGTGTAAACATTTGTGCAGAACCAGACTCTAAGATGCATATTGATCCCTATGAGGAGAAGCAGTTATGTAAAGAACTCCTTAGCTTTGTCAGTAATAACCAAGATGATGGGAAGAGAGCTCAGGGCAGTCCCATTAAGGTACATACTGCATGTGTGTGCTCTCTCAGCTCGTGTGCATCAAGACTAAAGTGTGATGAGCTGTGTTGTAAAACAGAAGTCATACATTCCCCTTCCTAACTTTAACTTTTTCTTGCCTATGTTATAGGTGACTAATTTTTTTTCTAGCTTGAAAACTGACATTTGTGCGTTTTATTAATACATTTTCTTTACTAATGCTACTGTATGTTCTAATGGATGGCCCATTCACATACATGACTGTGCACATGTTAAAAGGCATATAAGTACAATATACTTTATATTAACCTATCCAATTTCAACAATGTGAAGTTCATGAATAGCAAAATATATGAATGTTAACCTGGTGCACATGGATCTCTTGTTCAGGCTTTTACATTCAGAGCTCTTTCGTGTAAAACAAATGACATCTTCCCTGATGCTCCCATGTTTGATAAAGTTACTCATATACACTGAGTGGCCAGTTTATTATGACAACCTGACGTTTGTAGGCAAATTAGCTATAATTTCACGTTGAAGTTGCTAGAGGGCCAGACCATTATAAATAGGGAAGCAGGTTGTTTACCACGACAGTAGAAGGATTTTTTTCTGAAGATATGGGTAAACAACGCGATTTAACAGCCTTTGAACGTGGGATGATTGTTGGCGCTCGGAGCCATGGAGTGAGTACCAGCAAAACAGCAGAATTAATTAAACGTTCAAGAGGGGCTGATTGTTAAAGTGTTTAAAGACTGGACTGTCAGCCGAAAATCTGGGTCTGAACGTGCGAATTGTGGCCATCAGTGACTAGTCAATGTTAGGGCAGAACGCAGAGTGGCAAGACTGGTACAAGACAACAGAAGTGCAACAGTGCAGTGTCAGATTCCTCGCATCACCTTTCAACATCTCGTGGAGTCACGAGGCGGCCCAACAAAGTCATCTCGTGGAGTTCTCGTGGCCCAACGAAGTACTGATGGGGTGGTCATAATAATCTGGCCACTCAGTGTATAAAGAATACCTCACCATAAAACAAAAAGGAGCTGCAATCTAAAAAAAAAAAAACTAACCTGAGTGAATTGAAATAAAATCATAAGTTGTATTTGTCAGATGGACCACAGCCATCTTCCACATCTGCACTCTACTTTGGATCAATGGGTTGTCCAATGGTACCAAAGACCTTCTAGACTTACTTAATATACCATTCTAACAAAGTATAAGGTTATGGACTGGATTGATATCAGGGTTGTTGAACTTATTCATCCCCCTGTGGTAAAAGAGGAGTGGGGGGGGGGGTGACTTTTGTCAGATGGATTGTTTGCAAATGTGAGACCACATCTGCTGTCTGCGGCCACCTTCTCATCAGTGGGAATTTCCGAACCAGGCCTGCTAACAAAACTACCTTATTACCTGGTGAGAAAAGTTATATTCTGTTTAGAATTTAACACTTTAGGCTCCAGTCTCACGCTGGCATTTACTTGTTTTGATAACTTTTTAACATGTTGAACATTTCTACATGTGATGAGCTTTTTCAATTCTTGCCTATGATCATTGTTGTCCTAAAAGAAGATCCTTACATTACCCAGTTGTCATAGGCAATGCTTGGATCTGTTGCACTGCTTGTGATGATTGATCTTTGAGGTATTATTATGTGCTCCATGGGAGCAGTTTACAGTGACACATGTTGGAAGCCTGATTTTGACATCCTTGTGTACCAGTTCCCAAAAAATATCAAACTCTCTACTGGTGGCCATAGACATGAGATGATGATCCTGTTTATTTTTGTCAGAAAATGATTGCATGTCTGTGTGTGCTATCTGAGAGATCAGTGCAGATAACTCTTGGATACATTTCTTTGGGGAACAATAGATCAAGTGGCTTGGTTTAGCCTAGTGATCATTATTGTACTCTCAACATTAGGTTGCCACCAAGAGTGTCTGCACAGTGCTTAACCCTGTAAGCTTGGCTAATACAGGTGGCCAATGAACATTTTCCAGAATGCCATCTCATGCCAATGTGCACTTTAACTGGAGTGTTTCCCCTTACATTATGTAGTCTACCCACTTTAAAGCTCCGCACATGAAGGCAATAAGGTCATTGTGTGAATGAGGCACTTCTATGCAATACACCCATTCAGCACACAGTGCAGATATACATCTTGAACCCAATATTTTTAAAGTAATGTTTTCAGTTCATTAAAAACCTGAAATGATTCCTAGTGAACTGATAGGAAAAAAAGCAATATGATGCATGTTGTGAGTTGTGCTGTGTGTCAAGGAATGTGCTGTACGCTATGCTAGTTGTTTAATAACAGGGAAAAATATACTAATCTTCTCTCCTGCCAACTCTACCTGATAAGCTTTCTTTCCTTTGAAGATCACAGACACAATCCCACTATCTTCACCTGTCTATCCTTCTGCATTGTCCTCTTGTCCTGTCACAAATCAGCCACTTCCCAGAATTAGAGGCAGGGTCAGTGTGTCGCAGGTAACTCTCACTGGAAGTTTTGGCTGAAATCAGCTACCAGCTTGTGTCCTGCACCTTGTATAAATTCCTGCTATCAATCTGCATGCAATCCTTAACACTGACTGCCACGCATCATGAATGGGCATGTGTGACTTTGCAAGAATAGAAAGCATTGGTTTTGAGTTTCTAGGCAAAATGAAAATCATTAGCAAGTCTGTGTCTATGGCAAAACAATTATACCTGTGTTTTATTATTTTTTTCTGAAGAATACCATGCATTGTATCCTGTAGCAAGCTTTGACTTGCCTTGTATCCTCTGGAAAACACTGGAGAGGTACTGTAGATCCCAATCATGAACTGCAGAGACCCATAGCAAATAAACCAATATCCTTTTACTACAGTGAAAAAATTGAATGATACGTGCTGATTGGTTGCTGTAGGACAGTGCAACTTAATTCTAGGAGACACTGACTGCTTGGTGTAATCTTGGTACTGGAAACCTAAAGAGAGTTTAGAAGCTGGCATGCGATTCTAGATACCATTGTCAGCCCAAAACCAAAATCTAAATGTAGTTGGACTTTAAATAGCGTGGAAAGAGTTGTAGTTTGGCCTGTTGCGGTCAGTGCAAGTTGCCCATTAATTCTTGCCTTATTTAGGACCAAATCCACTCTAAGTAAGTGAATACTGACATTTAAATTCCTAAGAACTCTGTTTTCAGAAATCCCTACAACAATTAATATACTTCTATCAAGTGTCACAATCGTTACTAAGTGTCACACTGGCCTGATGATTATTGCAGCATAATCAAATAATTGAGTCAAGTTCTGAGATAGCAGAGGCTTTATTATAGCCTTGTAGGAGGGGACAGAGACACTGACTGCTTTGGTGTAATCTTGGTGCTGAAAATGTAAAGAGAGATTAGAAACTGGTAGGTGATGCTAGCTACCACTGTCAACTCAAAACCAATATATAAAGCTAGTTTCACACCTAGGTGTCTGCAGTTTTCACGCATTTTGCGTGCTTTTTTTGCACAGTTTTGTGTGTTTTTGCTTTTTAAAATGCGCGTTATAGCGTGTTTCTCCCTGTATAGAGATGTACAGGCGTCCAATGAGAAGCAAAAACAGCCATGAGCTATGTTCTTGTATGCTGAGCCAGGAGCCAGCAAAGAGTTTCTAGATTTCTGTTTATCATACACTGGTATTTTGAAGCATAGGTACAGTTAACTTTCATCTGCCACATAAGAGAAAGCATTGTGTGAGATAAGATTATTGAGACTAGGCGGACATTTTCATTCTAGGTAAGGCATTGGTCCATCTATGGTCCACCTTAGACTGTAGTAGTGGAGGCTAGTCTGCTTATGGCCAGAAGTCATCCACCTTATTACTATGGATAGTATAAAATGTCTTTATCCATTGTATCTGGTATCTCATTGCTTGAGGGACCTCAATTTATGTGACTGTAGAATTGAAAAGGTGAAATAAAATACCAGCTTCCATTCATATCTGGACATCCCTACTGATTAGTAAACTTATGCTAGTGATGGACTGCACACCTCTAACAGCACATTAAATTGATAGTTGCAAAAGATGCTACATAAGAAATTGTAAATGACTTACCTAAATAACAAAAAAACATGTATTATATATACAGCAAATATTTTGTTAGGATGGTATAACAAATTTATTTTAACAATCCAGTAAAAGTTGTGAAGATCTAGTAAGCCCCAACTATATTGTACCTTTAATTTATCTGCTGCACGTCAGTCATTTTGGTTACTTTGGTTCGTACCTCAACTCTTTGTGCTGCCGTAATGAAAAAGGAAGTGCGCCTTTTTGACACCAGTCAGCAAAAGGCATGCACAGATAGCAAGTATACAGATGAACTTGTGTTCCTGATGCATTCTCACTAGATACCAGCCATGCTGTTATTGACAATACCACCTTTTGCATAAGTGTTGTTATTATATCTTTTAATTAAATTGTTCTTTAGTTTTACTGTGACACTTTGCTAGCACAAGCTCAAGGATGAAGCGAAAAGGCCCAGTCAACATAACATGTTCATTCTAAGATTAGGTCTTAGGTTACATAATCCTTAGATAAGTGGCCCCACATTCCATGTTCACTTAATTTGCCTTCTTTTTGTGTATATTTTATCACATTGTACAGAGTGAAATGGTAAAAGGTCATGCCTTAATAGACCATTACTGAATATGGTCAATATCCTGTTTCTCATGCATCTGTGCATGTATTCGTAACTGTTGTAGAGGCAGCTAAAAATCAGCTGGCCGTGCCCATCTACTATATTTCCACTTTCTGCTGGCCATAATTTTATGAGTATATGACCCCATTGGTTTGGGCGAATTACAGAATGTGATGTGTTTTCACATGTAGATGGACTTAAGAATAAAGGTATATCATATATAATATTTAGGACTTGCGGGATGTAGAAGATCTGCAGTTATATATAACAGAGCTAACCTTTTAGATGGCAGCAGATAGCAATTACATTTGTTCTTGGTTAATCAAGAACCATGGCTGTTGTAGCTTCATAATAATACTGCACAGAGCAGTAATGTGCTGTAACCCACTATGATCAATCAAATACCAGCATTTAACAGTTTATTGAAGTCAGGCCAAGAAAAGGTGGGTTCTGACTGGCTGATAGCTAAGGCTTACTGGAGTTTGTTTCTAGTCGTATTAATATATTGCTATTCTCTACATAAAACTAGTGACTGGTGCCCACTAATAAATAAAGATTCTCAGTGGGTGTTTGTTGTTTTCTCGCATGGAAGATATACAATTAGTTTTTTGTGCAAAACGAAGGCGTACTCACCATGTGTTTGTACAAAAACCCAGCATGGCTTTTGGCAGTTGCTCTGTGATATTGTCATCTGTTTGTTGTGCATTCATTCCTCATCCCATTCTCATTTTGTTATTGTTTTTTTTTTACGTCATCTCATTAGCCTTGCAGATCTGATGATGAACAAACACTGACATCTAAAAGTCCAGTAATGCTTACAGACTCCCCGGTTAATACCCTGAAATCAAATTCTGTTGTGGTAAGCCCATACATATTACTTTTGTTTCACTATCTCTAAACAGATCTCCCAAAAAATCCTTCTGCTTTCCCTTTGCTATAAAGTCTAAGATTATTTCCTCCAGTAAAGAGATGCAAAGCTTGCGTAAAAACAGACCATGAATTTTGCTATTTTTTAGATATGAAGCTTGAATCTCAAAAAGTATATAAAAATTCTACATATTTTGAATATTATAAATATAATATCTAAATTTGTGTGTAGGTAATAAAAAGCATAATTATAATGAAACTGAAAAAGGAACAATAGCTCTGCCAGGTAAAACAAAGGTTTATGTATTGAAAATGTTAATAAGAATACTTTTATTAAATGATGGCTGATTAAGACTCAGCAGCCCACAAACGTGGTAGAACCATATTTATACAATTGAAAGATTCAGTAGTATATTATAGTATATATTATGCTAAGGGTCCTGTGATACACAATACTCTTTACAAGAAGCTGTGAGTTAGGACCATGTCTGCTCTATATGTACCTTTCAGGGAAATCAAAACAGTTTCAGATATGGCCCACAGGACCCACCAGATCTTGGACTATCCAATAATGTTTGCATTCATTTTATTTTTATACATATTTTCATTTCATTGTCTTATTACATAGTGTGTGACCTTTGCATTTTTTTATCTATACATGCACATTTCTTTGTTCTTCACATGTTTACACAAATATTATGCAAATCTAAAGAGTTTAGATCTGAATAGACATTAGGTTACTGCACCAGTTGTAATGCTCAGGACTGTTCTTGTACTCTTTATTAGTTTAGTTAAGCCATTCTTTAGAATAAGGTTTAACAGGTGTATTTTGAAGCAGGCCTGTGCTAAAGTATACTAGCAGTTGTATAGTAATGCAGGTTTT
The DNA here is from genome assembly GCF_000935625.1 of Nanorana parkeri. Classification (NCBI taxonomy): domain Eukaryota; kingdom Metazoa; phylum Chordata; class Amphibia; order Anura; family Dicroglossidae; genus Nanorana; species Nanorana parkeri. Next base: position 116,136 of record NW_017307021.1, on the reverse strand, counting down.
CTACCTTTCATTGCCTAAGTCCATTGCAGTGAATGATGAAATATTTGCAACTTGTATAAAATTATAAAAGGGTAAGGCTCAATTATCATAAAAGATCATTAAAGAGACATCCACATGCAAGCATTTCTACAAATATCTTGCAAAAAATCCAAACGAGTATGAAAATAGTTTAACATGAATAGGCAGAAAGATTATGGATATAATCACCCTTGCTTAAGTGCTACTGGGAAAATATTCACAGAATTGCCACCACCTATACTGTATATCTCCATCCAGCTCAGTAACTTCAATGGTGAACACCAGTATCCCTGCCTGGTTATTTATTGATATATAAAGAGCAAAAGATATCTGAGGTGTCTTCAGTATAGCATAAATCACAGAGGAAGCAGTGTATAGCAATGTGCAGAGTAGGCTGCATATATAATGTAAAGCTAATCTGAGCCGTGAGCTGAAAACAGACCACAAGAATATTATTAAAGTAACATTGGCTTACAAAATTTTAAGATAGTTTAACATTTTTCCTATTTACTAGTTTTTTCTTAATTTCAGTTGTTTTCCATTTTAAACATAGCTTGCATCTATTTCTATATAGAGGTCCTCCTAGAAGATGCTATTATATTAGTATGGAGATCCTCTTCTCTTCCAGGTGTCGGAATACAATATATTATAAACATGTATATAATATATTACACAAAACTGGTATACAAATGTTTTGTAGGATACTGTCAGGTATTATTGTACATTCACTACAAAAATGGGGCATTTCCCTAGATTTCATACTGGAACCTAAAATGTAGTGTTTGTAATATAGAGAGAACACTAACTATGTATGCCTTTTTATTCAGGCTTTCAGTATATCAATTGGAAAATACAAGGTAAACATACTGTAGTGTAGATTGTGGTAGAACATGGGTAATTGAGCCTGAATCCTATATCACTTGTACACTGTGCAGTGTTCGATGTGCCTAGAGAACCTTCCCCTGTAGCAAAGCATGCCTGGGAATGATATTCAGATGTTGTCAATTGTGATATTAACACAGATGGTTGGATGAAATTAGAGAATGTAAATATCTGAAAGCAATTTCAGGTCACATTGCTGACACCATATGCAGATAGATATGCAGGCAGATTAATTTTATATAAATATACAATAGAAAATACTACCTCATTGTGATTAACAGAAATCACCAGGTTCTATGAACAATCTAACTGAGGGAAGGGAGTTAAAACAAGGAAGGAGCCAAGACAAAAAGCGATACTGTGCCATCATTGAATGTGGGAAAACAGGAGTCCATATCTGCTGTAGAAATCATGTTCTCTCAACAGCTGTTGGACTGAAATTCACTTATGGATAATGTTTGAGATTCAAAGTATTGTCTGCCTTTTATGTGTGTCCCTGTAATCCAATAACCATTGCTAAATGTGTCCCTTATAATGTGCTTGATGATCACAGCAGCCCCAGCATATACTGAGCACAGGACCAGAGCTCACAGAATCTGAAAAGAGCTATGTGGTAAGAGATCGTTGATGCGCTGAATATAGACAGATCACTGGTGGCCTGGTTTGACTTCTATCTGTGTTTAACACGTGTGTCTTTTTGTTTCTTGGTAAAAACAATGTACACTCTCTTGCTACGCCTGCATTTTGAATCCTAACCCAATGCATGATAGAGCCAAGCTCACTGACATTTCTTTGCTAGAACAAGAGCATTGTCTAACGGCAACATGTTAACCGCATCAGGCTCTGCACTGCTGGTTTTGTGTATATCTGTACTAAATTCTACCTTCTTCTGTGTCTTGCCTGTCTTTTCCATGCTTTTCCCTGGAACTCTCCTACACTCCATGGATTTAATGGGATCTCCACTTCTCTTGTGCACTGGACTTATTTGATGCACTCTGGAATATCTCCATCTATTCCTATCTCTTTCTCTTGTTGACTGTCGACAGGAGGCGGTCTGCAATGAGATAATAAGCATTGCAGAGAAATCAGTCCGTTACTGCAGTACTATCTCTCACCCCTTTGACTATCGACACAAAGTGTCTTCTTATGACAATAAACAATGTTTAATCATTTCCCAGCAACCTCAAGCACAGCAAAGAAGAGAAAGCATAGAGAGGAGTCAGACGCCACAGGACACGTAAGTGACCAATAGCTTCACTTTCTTCCCATAGAATTTCTGGTTACTACAACTGTTGCTAATCTTTATATTTGAATGTCTGGACACAGAAGCTTGCCAGTGTTTGCCCAGTTCTGGCTTTTCCATGTTCGAAAGTTCGAGTTAGAACCGAACACGGGGGTGTTCGGCTCATCACTAATAGTTACTGAGAAATCCATTGATTCTGGTAGGTACTGTGTTCTGGAGCCAGAACGTTGTTTTTCATACTTCTGCTGTTCCCTATTGGTTACACAAAAGTGTGTTCTTGTCCCATTACAGTCCTCACCAGTGTATTAATCCCCAAAGTTTTGGGTGGGTGCAACAGTGTATGCGTATGGCGCCGGAAGTCAATCCATAAAAACAATGAAGCGTTCGCTGGCACTCCAAAGATCCATAAAGTCCTCTTTATTGGCATGACGGGCTAGATTTCACAGCGTATAGCAATGTTTCAGAACCCAATCTGGTTCCTTCCTCACAAGCACAGGAAGTGATGGGATGCTTCTGAAAAGGACAAAGGTGGCAGCTAAAGCACATTTATTAGTAGTTTATTGGAAGGGTTAGTAAATCTGTCAGGTTTTATTTTTATTTTGCTTTCTGTCTCCCCCTCACATCTGTTCCGCTGTATTTCCTGTCCTGGTGTTACTACCGTGTTTCCCCGAAAATAAGACAGACACTGTCTTATATTTTTTTTGGCTCAAAAAAACACACTAGGTCTTATTTTCGGGGTAGGTCTTATTTTTTTTAATGTACAACAATCCACACTTATTCATGTACAAAAATATCAGGGGCACCATACCTTTCCAAGAGCAATTTGCTAACCAATCACTGGCCTGTGACAGGAGCCGGCGCTATAGAGGAAGCATCAGCTTATGCGGCTCTGCTCCCTCCGGTGCCGCCTCGCTTCCTCTAGCGCTGGCTTTGTTGGTACCGCTGATTCTCTCCTGCGGCTCTTCAAGTTCCCCCTTATGCCACCACCGGCCCTGGGAATGGTCACAAATAGGTCTTATTTTCGGGGTAGGTCTTATATTTTAGCAATTCCCAAAAATAGTACTAGGTCTTATTTTCGGGGTAGGTCTTATTTTCAGGGAAACAGGGTAGGACAGAAAAAGAGGAGATCTTCTCCAACAGATATTCCTGGGAAGGCATACACTCTCTGTCAGTTTTTTTAATGTTGGCTTTGTTCCCAAATGGCGTGAGATTCCCAATAGGAAATATTTTAAATGGGGCACAAACAAAAACAAACATTGAATTTAAGTGAGGAAAGGTTGGACCTTATGACAATGCTTTTAGTGCTGACCTTTCTGTCCCATTGACGCATGCCACAATTTTTGTATTGGTGTCACAGGGAATGAAGGTGGGGGTAATCGCTCCAGTTGGGTCACAGGCAACAATACAAACTTAAGAGATATTCCGACTCCTACCCACTCTATTGAAAACTAAAATAAAAGTTGGTTGGAGTTGGACTTTAAGTAAAATATCAATGACCTTTCTGCAGGTGTTATCCAGCAGCAACCTCTGGCCTTTACTTACCTTAAGCTGACACTGGATTTCCTTCTCCTATTGTACATACCTGCGAGTGTTTCTGAATAGTGCTAGGAGAATCTCATTCAGCAGACACTTTAAAGTTGGCCATACACTGGTAGATTTTCAAACTAACGTTCATACGAAAAATCTTGTCAGAACATCCGATACTGCCATCAGAGACTTGATGAATGTCATTCAACATTTCGTTTGATTTAGCAAATGCATAGTTTCCCAAACGAAAACGACATTCACTGTTTTATTCATTCGAGAAGAAATTTCCATCCTGCTCCTTTTGATATTAGAAAATTTAACAAACATTTCTAAAATGCACTTTTTCAAACAAAATTTTGCTGGAGTATGGCCAATGTAATGCTTAAAGGAGAACTATGAGGTGAGTGATTTTCACTCAACCTCATAGTTTGAGTCGACATGTGACAATGAAACTGTCACAGGTCGGCTCAATAGATCGGGAAGTAAGCGAATACATACCGCCGCTTGCTCACTTCTCGATCCTGTCACTCACGGCTCCCTGCAGGGATTTCCCCCCCCTTGTCAATCACGCAGCTGGGTGGATCTCGACAGTAATGTTGGAGTCCGTCCCAGCTGCGGTATACTGAGCTTTGGGTCACGGGAGGACGCTAGTTTATGTCCTCCCATGACCCTGAGGAGAACTATAGGGAAAAACACTTACCCCATAATTGTTTAGTGTGGTGAGAACATTGTAACTTCTAGGTGTCGATTGATGTCAGGTTGGACGAACAGGGATCAATGTATGGTTCCCCTCTGACCTGGTCACAGCTATAATCCCCACTCTTATGCTTCTGAAATTAAATACAAATAACACATTCAAAATATCTGGAATATTACTGATTGCTCAGTATTTTGTTCACTATCATTTTGGTTCACTATCATACGTACTTACATTAACATGAGTTAAAAGGCACTGGCGACAGTGCCAGATAGAATGGAATTAAAGCTTCTGGGTACAGGAAATGCTAATGTGTATCATACAGCAATGTTCCATCATCTAAAGGTGGCTAAATAGAAATGCATGCCTTTTTTTTTGACAAAACACCACTGAAAAATTCCAGTTAATATTGATGTTTCATGTGATAAAGGGGCGTTGGGTCGATTAATGGAAACCTGTGCCAAGAAAAGTATGCAGGCAGCCGTTTCTGTGCTGATTCTGAAAATGCTAGTTGCCCAGTCAAGCTGATCCTCTGACTTTTTTTTTTGTTGATCCTCTGATTTTCTGATTTGGGACATGCATGCAGCCAGTCAGAACTCCATATTTGCATTTGCTCTAGATATGTGATTCAGGAAGTATTTGACCCATTAGATCAGCCCGACTGCCAGACAACTGCCATTTTCAGAAGGGCTCATCAATGGTACTCTCCATATTTCTCTCAGGACAGAATATGTACATACAGATTATGCATACAACATAAATATGAATGTCTATGTAGTGATCTATTTGATTATGCATAGTTTAGTAAAGACCCTCTTAATGTGGAGCATAGGCCAAAACGTTGACTACATCTGATGACATAAGCCTACATTAATTGTTTAGTACATTCTGATAACCATTATTAAAATCACTCGTGTAAAACTAGCACATTTTAGAAAATTATCTGTAAAGGGGAGAACCCCTGAATGTTGTTTTTTTTGTGTAACAGTGATTTTCAGCAAATGACCCCCCTGTCTTAGATGTCTAGCCAGAATTGTGGCTAGAGTAGACCAACAGCTGAATGATGTTTCGCATAAAAGGTCTTATAAACCATAATGAATGTATCTACTATTACCAATACATATTCAGTAGTGCCCAGTAATTCTGAAATGCCCTTGCACATTGTGTATGATTTGTTCTATTACTTTAGGATTGAAACATTGACATGCAATAACTTTTTTCTAATGACAGGTGAACAATGTTAACATAATTACAAATTTTTTCTTTAATGTGTTTATTATAGGTAGGGATGCACCGATGCTAGTATTGGTGCCGATAGCGAGTATTTGGGTGAATACTCATACTCGCCCAAATGCTCCGATAATTACCACCGATACCAGAGCTTTCCTCTGACCGGCAATGCCATGAGGAAACATGGAGCCGACTTACCGGCCAATCAGGAAGCCGGGCAGCGGGTAATGACACGCCGCCCGGCTCCCTGTTTGCCCGGGAAGGTGGCTCCATGCTAGCGGAAGTACCGGTATCTGTACCGGCGAGTGCTGATAGATAAATATCGGTACTTGTACTCCATACTGAAAAACCGTTATCCTTGCATCCCTAATTATAAGGTTTAGGATTATAACATTTTTTTTATAAATTATCTTCTAAAAATGATCTGTATGCCAACAGATCAAGCTGTTCAAACACTGGCCACTGGCTTCCAGGTGCAGTCATAATCTACACTACTGGATATTTGTATTCCAAGGTTCCAAAAAAATGTGCCATGAACTAACTGGTATATCATATAACCCAAGCCAGTCTTCTTCTCCTATTTAAAGAGTACAAGAATTCCTAGCTGCCTGAGACCTGTAATATTATTGGCCGGACATAGGAGTAATTTTTGTCCATACTAAGGAATATAGTTGGCACATTATCTGTGACAGTATGGCTGTGTATGGGAACCTTCATTCTGCCACAGATCACATTCTAGCTTTATTCTGTATAGAGTGCTAGGGGGCAAAGATCTCATTTTCAAAAATAGTAACCCTTAACAACCAGTCAGTCTGCTCAATCAGTACAAGATCAACACTGCTAGAATTTTATCTGAGTCCTGCTGACTTGACTGAAATTTGAGCTGTGGTTGGCTCTCTTGGCACCAGTCAATATGAAAAAAAGTTAATTTTTAAGTGACTTTTGTTGAAGGAGCTGTGTCAAAAATTGCTGGCCAAACAGTGACTGTCAGCTGCAGTAGGTATTCTGACAGGTATTAGGTGTTCTGTTGGTGGCTGTTAAAATAAAATAGCCCAGTTGGGAATATTTCACCATCCATGCTGTTTAGCGTGGCTGGGAAAATAATGAAAGAAATAGACTATAGCATAGCCAGCTTAGGTGATGGTCACTTAACTGCTATTGCTGAATTTCTGACTTCAATACTTTTAGTCACTGACCTGAATAAAGTAGACCGAAAAGGAAAGTCAGAAAAATATCAGAGATCCTTATCTGCATTCTCAAACTCAAAATATTGAGTCAAAAGAGTCGGCATAACACGCAGACAAATAGCATTTGCAGCAATGGTAGTCCCCATGTTTCTCTCAGTAATGGTTCCCTTTAAGAATTAGTACTTTGTTCCTTGCAACTTTTATTAAATATAATCGAGATTGTGTGCAAAGCACAGAAAGGGGACACAGATTCAACAACTGCAGTCCCTGATATATCTAACTAGCCTGTATAGTATATGACTTTATAAACTGCAAATTTGTGATGACACATGCTTCAGATGTAATTGCATGCCTTAGACTTGACCACACACTTTGCAGATTGAAATAAAACCTGGCCTAAAGGAATGCTCATATTTCATTCAGACATTTGATTGTTTTTCCGGGCAAGTTTATCATGTACACCACTTGTCGGATATCTCATTTTCCACATCAACAAAAGGCATGACGTCAACCAGCACCATATGCCCTTTGACTTACTGTATTTGTGCTATAGGAAATACCTCTTCAACCAATCATTATGTCATGTCTTTTCTTGGCTTCCTGTGCTGCTTCATATTTTCCATTAGCTATATAAGCAGAGGAAGAATGCGTGTCACTGAGCTGGGGAGATTAGAGGAGAGACTGCCTGGAAATGTCAGATATTCACACAGCTGCCCGAGGGAAGTTAAGATTAGTGCTTTGTCAAACGGCTACCCTTTATTGTAATGTATGTCACAGCTCAAACATGACATTCTGAGCCAGCTATTTGTGGAAGCCATGAATTAGGTTTCATTTGTGTTATTTAATGCATGCTGCACAGACCTGCACTATAAAGAACCTAAAATAAACTCAGAAGAGTAGCCGGGGGGGGGGAGGGGGCCAAAAAAATGTTTGCCCGGGGTCCAATCAATATTAAAGACCACCCTGAATTACATAAAATTCAGATTAAGGTAAATTGAGTGAACTTTTTGAATTCAACACAGTTGCTGTTTTTACTGCTTAGCATTATTAGTAGCTCACTAAAAACACCAATTAAAATTTCAGTTTAAATATATGCCATGTGTGCAAAGTCTTGCATTTTTCAACTTTCTTTAGCAGCCACAGCCTAAGTACACAGCCTAAGTAGAAAAGCTTGTTCCCTGCCAGCATGCTGTAGAGAAGGACCCTTATTTTGTGTGGAAGCAGTGGTCTCTCTACAAAAGTCCAACACGCCCCCTGCTGAGTGAGAGGTAGAGCTCTCCAATCAACAAGGCAGTACAAGCTTTGCTGATTATTGTGATGTTTGTCAGGCTCAGAAGGGGTGTATGTTGGACCTCTACAGAGAGTCATTTACTTCCACACAGAGAGCAAGGTCCTTCTCTTCAGCTCGCTTGCAGGGGACAGGCTTTTCTACGCAGACTGTTGCTGCTTCCTAAAGAAACTAAATTTAAGATGTTGCATCCTTTTTGTTTTGATGTTCAAGGTAATACCATAGAAAAAACATAAACTGAGTTTTGAATTTTGGCTTCTAACAAACAGAAAGTGGGGAGATGTTTATTCTCCAAGCTATTTCCTGCGTTCAAGGACATTTAGCTCATTAAATATGTTTTATGAAACAACTGTTTTTAAATAAAAAGATAAGTAGTAGGGCTGAAAAGGGTAAACCATTTAAAATGCATACATAACTATAAAAGTTATGGAGAAGGATCCAGTTCAGAAGTGCCCGGCCTCAACACAAACCACACTATTGGTTACATCCTGCCCATCCCTTGTCTACATTCCAGATACAGGGAGGAGAGGTCTGTGTCGGCATGGATATTATTTACTTAGAATCGGCCTGTGTTCTAAATGATTTAATTGTTTTAGCAAACACATAGCACTCACATTAAATTATTACATGTTTAAGAATTTTTATGAAACAATGTGGAATTTAACCTAAGACACATTTACTGTATCCCAGGGATGTAGCAATACTGTTGTTCAGATGCCTTCATATTCACTGGAGGCTGACAGTATTATTACTCATATTGTGTTTATAATAAAATTGGTTGTTTAATGACACTCCATTTCCTATCTTAAATTAACGTCACTTTTGTAATCAAATACGGGATGTTTTTTTTTTTATTTCTGTGGGTACACAGGTGGATTACTTACCAAATTATGCCCTTAAATATAGTTTGCTAATATTCTCTTCTGTGGAGGAACAATCTGGTCAGATTTTATAAAATGGGGAGCTCATCGCATAATTGGTGGTTTTTTCACCACTAAATGATCAATAGTCCTGTTGAATCCAACCAGTCGTGATGAAGAAATGATGAAAAGTCAAGATAGGTTTCTAGCCTACATCCATACACTGTGTCATCAAACCAGTTAGCCATATAAGTCCCTATATATGCATTTTATCAGGATCCTTTAAAGTGACACAAAACTCAGGAGTTAGATCTCAAAAATGCAATCAAGTACCTTAACTATTAACAAAAATGTATGTTTCTGTAGATCATCAAATCCTCTCTGAATTTTGTACTGATACTGTCCTTCCTTCTGGAGGGTGGCTACATTTGTTGTCCATAGTCCCTGTGTGTGTTCACCATGGTCCCACACAGGGATCATAGGGAAAAAAAGTAGCCACCATCCAGAAGGAAGGACAGTGTCAGCAGCAATTCAGAGATGATTTGAGGAACTACAGCCGAGTGATACACAAATAAGATACATTTTTGTTAATAGTTAAGTTACTTGAATGCATTTTTAAGATTTAACTCCTGAGTTAGGTGTCACTTTAAACCAGACCAAAAAATATGATGATGTCTTCCTTGCAAGGCAGGATTGGTATTTTGCTTTAGAATAAAACTGTATGTTGTCTGATAACCAAATGTGTCCACACACCTAAAATGACTATTACTTGATCTGGCTATTTACTTTAAAATTGGGAAATGATCACGTCTGTGGACACTCCCTACCCTTTCAAGATGTTCCCTGTCTGACTCCTCTTGGGGTACAAACAGTTAGCCCTGTTGCCAGTGGTGGACCTAAGGAACAAAGGGCCCTGGTGCAAAACATTTTTTGGGCCCCCCACAAAACCCCCCCACAAACACAGCACTCTCTTCCCGCAGCGCTCGGCCGGCTGTCACACTTTCTCTCCACCCCGCTGGGACACAGAGCGGGGAGGAAAGAAAGCAGGGATGCGCCGCTGTATCGGCAGAAAAAATGGCACTTTCGGCATTTAGCCAAAAGTGCCGTTTTGGCGGCCGATATATCGGTGCATCCCAATTATATTTACAGCAATGCAGAATGGCACAGGCTATAGAGAGCTGCACATCCCAACAATACTTTATATAACAATGGCATTTCTGTATAAAGTACTGCTGAGATTTGTAGTCCTCTCAAGAGGGTGCTGCAATTGTGTATAAAATCCGCGCATTTGGCGTTTCCTTTCAATGCAATGTGTCAGCAACAGTGAAAACAAGTGAAGCCTAAAGTCACTCTTTACAATCTCAAGACAAAGTCACTGCGCTCAAAAACTTACAACTTGTACATAAATATACAAAAACAATAAAGTGACTAGTGATAGCCCCAACATAATATGCAACCTCCCCTATAGTTAAACTCAATACAAACTCAAAACTGCATGTGCAATGTGTTGTGATCCAGGGAACATGTGCAACTCCACAACTTGGTCTCAAACAAACAAAAAACAAAAAGGGCTCTTCAAGAGGATATGTCAGCAATATATAAAGTGCAAATGTTCAACATTCCAAAAAAGTATTTCTCAAGGTGACCATACACTTTACAACCATCGCAAGACCTTAGTCTTGCGATGGTTGTAAAGTAATTTAAAAAACGTACGATCTGCCTATCTTGGACAGGCAGATCGTACTTGCGATCATCGCAAGCCCGCCCCCTTGAGGGGCGGGCTTCCGATGACTGCAATGCTGAACGGGCAGTGTGCGCGTGCGCACACCGGCCCGTTCAGCATTTGTCTCCCGAGCATCGTTCAAACCAGCCATTTTCCGCTGGTTTTCTAGCATGCTCCTTAGACAAAAGACGTGCAACCGTACAGTAGAAACGGTCGCACGTCTTCATTCACACTGCACGATTCTCGTACGATCGCGAGATTTCCCACGATTCTCGTACGAGAATCGTGCAGTGTATGGGCACCTTCAGTGTTTCTGTGTAATCAATACACTCACCAGACTCCTTTACCACTATTAAATGGTCAAACTGCACTCAGATTCAAATCCTCTCTCCCAGGACAGCTGATGGCAACCTCCTTTGCAGTCAATATCTCCTTTCAGTTTGCTGTTTTTTTTAAAAAAACTTGGTGGGTTCAAGTTGTTCCAATTCCTGTCAATCCACCTTCTAAATGGCCAATATTAGCCTCCTCCGCACATTTCTCCTTGTAGTTCATTCAGTGCCGCATGGAAAAAAATGTAGACGCCACATAGTGTGAAAAACTTTTAATCATAGATTCTTTAAAAACTTACATTCAAGGCTTAATAGGCAGAGCTGTATATTTCCTCCACTGGCAAACAGCTTCTCCCACAGTGATCAGCTTGATGACATCAGCGTGTTAACTCCTCCTTGACATGTTTCGTCATGAAGACTTTTTCAAAAGACCTTTTGGAAAAGTCATAGAGGGTGCCATTCTGCATTGCTGTAACATTAGGCTACAAATAATAATGATTTTAATTAATTATTTACCCTTACCTCTTCTGTCTTCAGCTGTTTCCTGTGTGTGTTCTGTTTGCGGAGTCCTCACTGCCAGAGGCGGCTCTAGACTTTGTGAGGCCTAAGGCGAAACTTAAACATGAGGCCCCATCTTACATATGCACGTATACATACACTCATATGTACACACATGCATACATACATACATACAAAAATGCAAAGTCATTTACTCATGCGTGCACACACTCATACACCCTGTTTATTATAGTACAGGTTTAAGAAGTCAGAACAACTCTGGAGATCTTCTTAAAATTAGCAGTAGATTTTCTTAAATATTAGGATGTATGTTAAAGCATTTTAGATAATTATTACACTTAAATAAATGGGGACAGGTTAATTTTTATTTTCTATAGATTGAAGACGCATATCTCTTAAACCTATTAATGACCCCTGTAGGTTTAGGAGATATGCCTGTTTTCTCCCCATCTCTCTCATGCCACCTGTTCTTTCATATGCCCCCTGGACTCTCCCATCACCACGGCCCCCCCTGCACCTCTCCCCCAACTCCAGCACCCCTTCCATCACATATTTCCTGCACCTCCCATCACCTTTTCCCCAGCCCTCAAATCATGGTCCCTTCCCATCTCTGCAGCCGCACCTCCTTCTCCAATCACATCTCTGCAGCCCCTCCTTCTTCAATCACATCTCCGCAACCCCTCCTTCTCCAATCACATCTCCGCAACCCCTCCTTCTCCAATCACATCTCTGCAGCCCCTCCTTCTCCAATCACATCTCCGCAACCCCTTCTCCAATCATATCACCGAATCCCCCCTTCTCCAATCATATCTCCGCAGCCCCCCTTCTCCAATCACATCTCCGCAACCCTTTCCTTCTCCAATCACATCTCCGCAACCCCTCCTTCTCCAATCACATCTCCGCAGCCCCCTTCTCCAATCTTATCTCCGCAGCCCCTCTTTCTCCAATCACATCTCTGCAGCCCCTCCTTCCCCAATCACATATCTAAAGACCCCCTTCTCCAATCACATCTCCACAGCCCCCTCTTCTCCAATCATATCTCCGCAGCCCCCTTCTCCAATCACATTCCTGGAAGCGCGAGGCCTCGCACCAGCCTCAGCCTGGGGGGCCCAGCACTTGCTGGCCGCCGGCCGCCGGATAGCACCGGATCAGCGTCCGGGAGTACCGGCTGCACCGGCGGTAGTTCCGCCACTGCCTGTTGCATTTCACTGGCCCATTGCTTATTGTTGTCACTCTTGAAAAACTGATGTTAGGGATAGGGGTTGACCGATTATCGGATCTACCAATAATCAGGGCCTGATATTCACAAATTTTGAAATTATCAGCATAGGTTAAATTTACTGATAATAAAGATGGCCATACACTGTGCAAATTTTGACTGTTTTTTGAGGAACCAGACAAAATTTGAACAGTGGGTGCCACTGTCTGCAACTTATCGGCTGGCATCCCTCAATCAGCTGATAGAAGGAGCCAGGAAAATCTTTGTACGAATAGAGCCAGCAGCCAATGAGCTATGGCTCTTTTCAGGTATTGCGACAGTGTTCGGCCGTCACTGTCAGAATACAAAAGAAACAGCAGATGTTGCTAACTTTCTCCTTCAGGTCCACTCCTCTTCTGATTGACAGCTGGCAGTGGGCGGGTGCAGGAGCCAGCCTGCTATTGGCTATTGCACCGCCTGCTGCGGAATCTAGCCACCGGCAGATGAATGTGGCGAGGGGGCCACGGGGGCTGTGTTGGGTGGAGTGGAGGCTTCCCTTCACCACCATCAGATGGGGTGGACCGATATCAGATGTTTACACTCAGCTGCCGGTGCAAGATCCTGCAGCTGGATGTAAACAGAATGTTGGTACCTGATAATGTTTATCAGCCTGAAACAGGACTCTAGCTACCATGGGGCGAGTGATGCACTCGCCTCAGGCGCAGCTGAGAGGGGGCGTAGCAAGGGCCGGCGTGGATGCACCCCCTTGCCCGTTGCCATGGTGAGCACAGGGCTGCATTAGCAACAGGGGCACCAGGCCGCTAACACAGCGAAACATGGAAACTAAAAATGTTTTCATTAAGATGCCACATACCGCCCACGTCTGTTGGGGGAGGGGGGCACAATTTTCTGTTCTTGCCTCGGGCCCAAAAGGAGCTAGCTACGGCTCTGGCCTGAAAGGTGGCCCATAATTGGTATCACTTCTGAGAAAACCATATATCGGTCGACCCCTAGTTAGGGATGTTTTTGTTCTCTAACCACTCTCTTTTAGCGGTATAAACAATCATACCTATATTGTAGAGCATTGCGCAAACTGTTGGCGCTATATAAATCCTGTATAATAATAGTAATAATTGGCTAATCAGAGATGTATTTCTACAGAATGATCTTTTATCAGAAACATCGTTCTGCAGTCAGATTTTGTCTACACAACTTACATTTATATTCTAGTGTTCTTGTATTCATAGCTTGATCTATTCTTTGTCTTACTTTTCAGGTTTAGCTTTCAGGCCTTGTACAGCTACTTACCACAGAATGAAGATGAGTTGGAGCTCAGAGATGGAGACATTGTTGATGTCATGGAAAAATGCGATGACGGGTGGTTTGTAGGTGAGACTATTCACTCAAGTAGAGACACCACATTACACAGTTTTTCATAATCTATGTGGAACTGCTAGTTAGAATTCATTTTGTTTCTGAGAGATATTCTGAGCTTCTAAACAATTGGCCATGATCTTGCACATCGTTTGCATAATCAACATCTAATACTCGATAAGACAGCAGCCTTTTAATAGCCAAGAGTGTCCCTACCTGTAAAACCCATTATAATCTTTGATCAGGCCAATCCACATTGTTCTTGCTCTTATGTTTTATTTTTAATTTTCAAGTTTTTCAATTAGTACAAGTGTTAACAAAAGGTTTACTTGTACTTGGGGGGGGGAAAAATCATAATTTTTTTATTTCCTTTATTTATAACCCGTGACACTGAAAAGATACAGTATGAGATATAATGGTGCTAGGTGCACAGAAAAAACATGCCATATTATATTTGTTCACCGGCCCAGCAGCAAACTAGCGATAATGCATACTGTAGTTAGAGGGGTTAATATGACTTGAGCATTAATAAATAAATGAAAGACGGCAAAAAAGCTCTAAAGAGAATACGATATTTTTTTGCATTTTCTTCTTTTACTGCATCGTTCCCAGATATGTCTATACAGTTTACTGTCTTTTTAGTTGGGTTTAGAAGGGTTAGAACCTACTGGTTTTTATTGGTGTCTGTGTCTATGCTGCGGAGATCCATCCTTACTATTGGTCCTGGTGACCAGGGCCGGATTTCCCACAAGGCCAACCAAGGCCCGGCCTTGGGGCAGCAGGGATGTGGGATTCCTATCTTCCGATGCCTCGGACATGAAGTTCCGGGCGGGTAGTTTTTTCTACATTTAGCCCTGCTTTGTTCATGCAGAGCTAAATGTACCATGGAGAAGCTGCCGCTTGTTTTGTACATGTGCTCTCAGCAATGTCGATCTCCGCAGTGTACTTGTGATCTCGGCAATGATCTCAGCAATCACTTGTATGCAGCCTGCAGGTCTGCCATTCTCCATGGGGGGTAAGGGGGCACATTGAGGAACCTCAAGCAGAGAGAGTAAATCCGGCCCTGCTGGTGACCATTGTCTCCAGAACAGAAAGTGATGGGAAATCCAAAACGATTGAGCGGTCACAGAAACAGGAATTAAGAGGAAATCTTACAATGGTATAACCTTTTCCAGTGGCAAATAAGAGGATATGTTCCCTCACTTTGGAGAGAACACCTCTTAATTTTTGGTGCATCTCTGGACAGACTGACCAATCCTTTGGCAGATGACACACATAATATGTTTATTTCACCCATTTGCCTGGAGTTTAACATTAAACTTTGCTTCTTAGCTATTCTAATTTTGCTTTGCTTATTCAATTTTTTATTTTGTAACAGGTACATCAAGAAGAACAAAACTGTTTGGCACGTTCCCCGGCAATTATGTCAAGCCATTGTATTACTAAAGACGATACAGCACGCAGCTACAGAATTATTAAGCTATACTTATAAAGAAACCGGCTTATGGTATTATGCTATGTGAAGGCATTTGCTGAATGTATTCATTAAGGTTCTACACAAACAAGGTTTACATGTGTCAGTACTGTGTTCAACTCTATATTTCTAATATGAGACAATGAAGAGTTATTCCCGCTAGTCAATCTGTTGTTACTAAGTTGCCTTAATGTTCTGTTATTTTAATGAGGAGTCTTTCCTTTTCATACCTATTTTTGAAAGTGTACCTGTCTCCTGCATACAGAGAAGCCATTTGCTGAGCTGAAATGATACTAATGGAATAATAGGTGGGATGTGCTCTTGCCTGTTTCTGTTGAATTGAAGAACCAATGTTTGGTCACCCTAGGTCCATCGCTACCACGCGGCAAGGTGAAAACCTGTCCTTAAACATTGCCCTCCAGAGGCAACAATGGGGCAGGCTTCTCACCTTACCTCCTGGTCCCTAAGTTTCTACCTATTGCTGGGCACAATGAGGAATGCAGTGATGCAAAATCTTTACATTCACTTTGTCACCAGTGTTCATAATATCTGCCATGGTACAATTGTGAGAGGAGCATTATTAAGTAGAGGGACTTTGTCTTTGGAGGCAGAACAGGATCTTAAAGTTTCTGGCTTGTCCCCATTCCTTGGCTGCCTTCCATTTATGCATAAAGAGAGTATAACATAACAATTGTGGTTAGGGTCACACATTAACAGAACATCTATTTTTACTGTCACATTTATAAGCTGAAAATAACACGAGGTCACAAAATAGTGGTGTGATTTTCCAGTGATACAACAATATGTAGCATAGACATGGGCTTTAGTCATCAGTTGATAAAGAGGTTTTAGAATGTTTTTCCAGAGATTAGTCTTGACACTGATATCGGGCCTGCAAGGTATGAAATGGCACTCACCTCATTATTGCATAACAGTGTAGGCATATGTGCACCAGTAATTTTTACATGCCACAAGTATAATGTGATTGAGTTACGGAAGTACATCTGACAAACAATAGTCGTTGTTTTCTCTGCTGTTATATCTTTTCACTTGCATAGCTCAATAGGTTATACAACGGAAGGCAGGATAATATAGGGATGCAAGATTTTTAGAAATTTGCATAGAAGACATACATTTTTATAAGGGAATTGTAAAATGTATTGGATTTGTAAATTGATATCTTTAGGTGGATAGATATGGGTTATAAGGTGTCCATATATAGGTCACAAGATGCATTGCAATGTGCCCTTGCAATTTGGCTGTTTGGTATGGGTACTAAATACCCTAAAGGACAGACAAATTAAGATCTGATGTCTATGCCAAGCAGCTTCCCATGGCAATGTTTTGACAGCTTTGACTACAAAGGGTGGATCTCTAACAGAAAATAATGGGTAGTCAGGGATTTGCCTCTAAATCCTTACGCAGCATCACCTGGACCTGCTCTGGTTTTTTTCTCTGTAATTTGGTGAGATATTTTGTACAGCATACACTGTGAAAGGCTCATGTATCACCTATATGGAACAATGGCTATATTTTAATTTATTTATGTGGATTCAGTGCCAACCTGAAGTTTGCACCAACTATATATACATGCTCATGTACAGCAGCTTATGTAAAATGTGCAAAAGGCAATGCTGAACGGTAATCCTTAGCAGCCAGTCATGTTTTAGTATTCATCATTCGGGCACTATCATGAAAGTGAACTTTGAATGGTCTCTCCAGATTATCATTTTGTTGGCCGTTGCCTGTCACCTTTGTTAGAGAGCCTAGTATTGCTGACCGGCACAATATAAACGGGTTCAGTGGCATTAAAGGATATAGATGGACGTATGTTAGAGTTATTGTTTCATTCAGCTTTAATCAGGAAAGGCAGGTGAGTGATATAAACCAGACAGCAGTCTATGAGGAGATATCAATGAATTTAGTATGCTCAGTTTACTATCATCTGATGATGATATGAAAGAGAAGTGAAACTATGTATGTAGCTAGATAGAGTTGTACATGACATTGATTTTATCTTAATTTTGCCTCGTCAGAATGCAGTCAGCCATTTTCATGAAAACTAGGTTTGGTGTTTTTTTTTCATTGGCATCGGAGTAATTTTGCCAATATGAAGTATTATTAATCATTTTTTATAATTCTTTCAAAATGGCTCCTCCACTGTGCAGGTACCAGGTATGCTTTTACTTTGTCTGTGTTTTCAAGGGAAGGTGTGTTAATCTGACTTAAAATGGGTTTTCAATAGGAAAAGTAAAATCTTTTTTTCGCCGTTTCACGGTCGCACGCAATCTGTAAAATGGGCATGTTGGGTATCGTTTTACTCGTTGTAACCTCATCTTTTATATTTCATTAAAAAAATGGGTAATTTGTTGTGTTTTGGGGCATTTAATTAAATTTGTCACTAAATTTTGGGGTTTAATAAGGAGTTGCGCTAATATTGCGCAACATAAAAATTTTCAACTACCACCATTTTATTCTATAGGGTCTTGGCATTCAGAAAATATATAATGTGGGGGGTTTTACGTCATTTTCAGGCCTAAAATGTGGAATATAACATGGGTGCAAAAATGGAAAAAAGGGCCTCAGTCATGAAGGGGTTAAATATACCTAAATATAAATATATAATGTATGTTTTCCTGCCTTTCACCATTAAGGGATACATGATGTTGCCTAGCTTGACTGAGTGGATGATGCTGTATATTTGTTGAGATCAAGCTTTTCCCCCCGGCACACACACAAAATCCTAGGGTGACCACCAGACATAGTACAGATAGGCAGGGGTAGCCTGCACCCATGTATATTATTATACAGGATTTATATAGCGCAGTGCTTTACAATATAAGGAAGACATTACAATCACAATACAATTCAAGACAAGATGGTAAGGAGGGCCCTGCCCGTGAGGGCTTACGATCTAAATGGATGTAAGCCTTCAAGGTGCACTACAGAGTCTATCCTCAAAGTGACATCTTCCGCCGAGGACATTCTGGCATATCCATGGAAAGCAACAGGCCACCCAGTATTTTCTAAAGTCATCGGATCTTGTTTCCGAAGCCAGCAGAATTGTTGAAAATCCAGAAACCCCCTTTTAAGTCGGTGAACTGAAAATCCAGAAACCCCCTTTTAAGTCAGTGAACTGAAACCTATCTCATTGCTTTTACCATGTCCTGCTTTTTGTAAGTCCAGACAAAAATAAAAATGTTAGCCTCTTCAAGTTTGCTTTCACAAGACTACCACATACTGTACACACCTATAAAATGTTCATAAAAAATACACTGTAAGTTTGCATCTTGCGGTGATAGAAAAAAAAAACCAGATCTAGAATGTTCTTTTGTCATAAGATATATTAATAATGTAAGATGACTATTTTTTTGCTGGCGCTTTTTTTACCAATTTATTAATTACAGCTGTGATAGCATGACTAGCAATATGTTTTGATAAATTATACATAAAATCTCTCTCTATATATATATATATTACCTGTGTTCCTAGTACTAAAGACTATTTTTTTTGCCATGGACTGTACACAAGTACATTCAACAAAAGATTTCTAAGAGGTTATCAAGTGTAAATATGTATATTTGACTTTGTAAAGAACATGTATGTTACCTTGTATAGAGAAAACAAATAATTTAAGTGAATGGACGGAAAAGGAAAAACCGTTTGGAGAAATGGAAAGAAGTTTTTTGTTTTTGTTTTTAGCATTATTTAAATGAAGGAGGTTTGGTATAACTTCACAGGAAGTGTTTAGCACAAGATATCTATGTCACAGTTAACAAGAATCACACTGTCCACCTTATAAAAATCAATAACATATGCATTGTTTATTCCTATTTTAACCCAGCGGATGCATCCATGACACAATATTTAGAACTGGGAAGTACACTAACAATACATTAGGAGTTGTCTATTTGACTATTTAGCCCAGCACACATACAACAATAATGGATGACCACTTTTCTCCTCACTTTAACATAGAGTTACGTTGTGTTGTTTTCTTATTGCAGTGCATTATATTTTGAATCATAATAAAAGAAAGCATTCAATAAAAGTCGGTTCTTTTATTATTTTAATCTGTGTGATCTAAAGTTCAAAGCAGAAAAAAGTTATTAAATGGTGTGTTTAGCAGGGAACCTATTATTCATGGCAATCATGTACTTGGTGTCAGACCATTCAAATAGCTGCACACACGGATTTTATTAAGCTCCTGCCTTGCGGCACAGTCTCTGTGTTCCACCCCGCTAACGCGTTTCCCCCTATAGTGGGTTTAGTCATAGAGGTACAACTCTCAATCTCTACAACTAAGCCCAGTCTTGGGTGAAACGCGTTGGAGATGGAACACAGGAACTGTATGGCATGGCAGGAGCTTAATTAACTTGTTTTTAAGCAGTGATTCCCTCGGTGTGTGGCTATTTGAATGGTTTGACAGTTTCAGGTAGAGCAAGAACGCGTTCCCTTTGGCCAGCACACGACCTGTCTCTCTCTGCTTCACACAAGCTGAACTCCGGGACTGAGTGGTGTTCTCCCTTTTCAATCTAAATAATGTTCCTGGATCATGCTAAAATAAAAATCCATTGATTCTGATATGAATGATTGCAGTCCTCTATGAATGATTACATCAATATGCTATCATTCCAAGCAGTGAAAGTGAGTGAATTTGACTTGTTATCCGCCTCTTGCAATTTCCTGAACAGTAGAGCTCAGACTGGGTAAGGGAGAAGTAGACCGAGGAGACAGGATTGTTGCAGTGCTCATGTGCTAACAGGAGGAGGGAGCAGACTAACAGAGAGATAAACTCATCCATCTGCTGCTTCTCCTTCCACTGTCCTGTCATAGGCTGAGGGAGGGACAAGACCTGTAAAGTGTTGCTTAAAAATCAGTTTTCCTGCCAGACAGGGTCATGCTGTGTGGCAGAGTTGTGTAACCGTTGGGACTGGATGGACAGAAATACAAATCATTCATCAAGTAAACCAGCTTACATATACTGCATGTATTTAAATGTTTTATTTAGCTGTTTCCTGTTGTTCAGTTTCAAAATGCCAGCCCTGAAAACCAGATTTGTGACTGGTGCTCTGGAGCTGTGATATCTTTAAGTATGTAGAGCGTTGACATGACTGGAGTTTCCAGTTTCTCCTGTTTCTTCACTCCACAATTGCATAGCAATGAGGACGAAAAGAGACACGGATGCACCAAATTCAGACTTTCATGAACTAAACTTTGGTCCAAAGCTCTGCTGAAACCTATAGCATTTAGACTTGTAGGTGCTTTAGGGCCAAATAACATTGGTGCATTGTGATGACTTTACTGGACATCACCACAGCGCACATTAATGAACAAACTGCAGTGCATTACAGTGCCATACATGCAAAAAGAACAAACACAGAGCGCCACCTCCATCTGAAGAATCATTTATTACAAGTTCACAGCAATGGTTAAAAATGTGATTAGCAGCCCCTGAATAGTAATGCTCACACCGAATACGGTGCGTTCGAGAGCGGTAGCTACTGGAGCGCACCGCAATCCCTCAAAAAACTTCCCCCTGCGTTCTGGGGTGGGAGGGGGCGTGGCGGTGCATTGAATTCAATGGCACCGCTTCCACGCCCCCCCCGCCCGCAGTGCGATCGGACGCGTGGCAAAACTTTGCCTGATTTCCGTTCCACTGCAAACGCAAAATATAGAGCAAGCAGCATTTTTTGTGTTTGCAGTGGAACGGAATCTCCTCATCCCTGAGACATAGCCAGCAATATAGGGGAGAAAGCCAAGTGTTCGTCTGCCGGGACTCGTGGAGAACACGTTTGCGCTCAAGTCCAACTACACTATTACTCACTAAGAGCTCTTTTGATCAGCTTCTATTTGGTGAGTACCCACCCGAGAGGGGCAGTTCGGACCACCTTAAATACACTGATACCTTTTGTCTATACACGGGGTTCACCGTTCACCGAATTTTTTTTCCATAAGGAACACTTTTTGATGTTTCACAGGATTTTTATATGACTTTATTGGACAATTTGATTGGTTTTTATGTTTTATTTTTATCTTTATCACAGCAATTTTGTATTGGTTTATTAATCACATTGCATATACATTAATAGGCTCCAGGCCGACCCGCCTGAAAACCTATCTTCCACTTTTTATACACAATTATTTAATACCTTTAGCGCTTTTTATTTTGATTGATTACCGTAGGGATTTCTATAATCCTCTTTATAGAGCTGCTTTGGGTTTATTAGATTTGTTCACTATTTTTAATTATTTAATTAATCACTTATTTATTCCTTCTATACTACCATTTTTTATTATTTAAGTATTCACTTAATTTTCTTACTACCTCTCTCCAGAAGCGCAGATTATCTATTTACATTCAGTGGAACGGAATGCAGGCAAAGTTTTGCCACCCGTCTGATCGCACTGCGGGGGAGGGGGGGAGCATGGAAGCGCTGCCTTTGAATTCAATGCACTGCCACGTCCCATCCCACCTCAGAACGCAGGGGGAAGTTTTGTGAGGGATTGCGGTGCGTTCCAGCAGCTACCACTCTTGAACGCACCGCATTCGGTGTGAACAAGCCCTTAAAGATTAAGATTCTGCAGGAGAATGTCTGAAGCTTCTGCCACTGAGACAGTCTTTTCTACAGTGCCGTACACTTTGAATGCCAATGACACCCCAAACCCTAGTAGTTAGGGTTTGGGGTGTCATTGGCATTCAAAGTGGGCAACACGCTCACACTGCAGGTAACCACAATACACATGTGATGCATTATGTTGCTCTTCTCTTGATTCCCATTGTCTTGAATCTCACTGCCCTGGGGGTTATTCCTTCCAAGAGGGAATGTTTTTTGTCCTGCTCCTGTACACATTGTAGGTCATGGTCAAAAAGGAAAAATTGATATGTACTTATTGAAGATTCACGTAGAATGTACTTCCTCAATGCTCTGACGCAATTTCACTCAGCCCTGTGAATATGCACTTCCTTATCTCACCACTCCATCTGAGCCTGCCGTCTGAACTACAACTTCTAAACTTCCCCCAATGTAACCTCATCAATGCTTGGTGGAACCAATAGTCTTGAGCAATGGAGATTGTATCACATCAAGCAGCAGGAAAAGAGACACAAAGCACACTAGGAATCCAGGAAGTTGTTGAAAGTGATGGGCAGACAGAAAGCAGAACTCACTACATAAAAGGATTTTCTCCAATAAGCTTTGACTGTATTATAAAAAATAAGTTTAGTATGTAATCCTATGACAATGCTGATGTTATAACAGGGTAGTATATGCTGGGACTTTACAACTCCTTTCAATCATTCCACTTTTATCCGCATACAGAGGAGCATAGACTGTCGCACTGGTGTGCAAAGGAGTAGATAACTCCTGCATATGCTTTAAAATGAATGATAACATTGAAGCTTATTATATGAGAATACATAAGCCTATACACATATAGTGAAAAGGTGCTATTCTTTGTGTTTACAATGTCTTCTATGATAAGGCTTGTCTCAAAAGTTGGTTGCATCGTGAACCTTTTTGCAGTTACAATATCGATATACTGTATATTGCTAAAGCAGTGGCGTCACAAGGGGGGTGCGGGGGATGCGGCCCGCACCCGGGTGACATCATTGGATGGGTGACACCAAAATGACTGACAGTCATTTTGGTGTCACCCCCTCTAAAAAGTCGGGCACACGGTCATGAATCGAGAGCCCGACAGTGTCAGGAGAGGGGAGGGGACCCGGCAGCACACCTCATCCCGCCGGGTGAACGTCCCCTCCTCTCTTGTTTATCACAAAGATGGCCGCCGGCAGGCGTCAATTAGACGGCTGACGCCACGGCTGGGTGTCGCCCAGTCACCGCTCCAGGAGACACCCGGCCTCGGGACGCCATTGTGCTATGGGAAAATGTATGAGACTCACAGCCAGTTTAAAATTTTCATTATAACGAACGAATCTGCAAGAGCAGTTTCAAGCTACTTCCTATCCGCTTTCTATGGGTAAAGCTATAGAGGGAAACCTGGGTCAGATAAAGAGTAATACAGTCCCTGGAAATACTATATATAACTTGCTGATGATGCCAGTATTGTCGTTTTCCTTGACACAGGCGTCATAATCTTAAGCATTAGATGTTTCACATTATCATTTCACTTTTACTACTTCCCCTAGTAACATGGGTTGTGCAATATAAACAGATTCTCTGCTCTTTCCATATAGTACACAGTATATGGTATTACAGCTGTTGGGTAACCTTGGGAAGCAGAAGGGAAAATTATATTTGTTTTGCATAGAGTGACATTTGTAGCTTTTGTTATATATGGCGGTAGAGTTATCTTAGTGGAACATTTTTGTCTATCACATTTTGTGGCCACCTGGAAAACAAAAAAAGATAAAGAGCGTATGATTGTTGAAAGTGAAGCAAAACATGGCTTTCACTTGGTATGGTGGCCAGGGTTCAACCAAAGGCAACTATTGGTGCTTAGATAGGCAGAGCCAGCTGTCACTCATGCAGCTGGGCGGATCCCGACGGCCAGGTCGGGATCCGCTCTGGCTGCGGCGTCTCAGTATACCGCCAGCTTAGGTTGCTGTTAATTTTCTAAAATTGTTTTAAAAATTCAATGCAATATGGCAACCTGGAAGCCTTCTGTACATTGCTGGTTTATGTAATGCCCCCAGAAATGACATTTTCTACGTCCGATTGGCTCACTGATTTTCCCAGAAGTTTATACAAGTAAAGTAGCAGCCCCTGCAATGGAAAAGTCATTCTTGGTGAGATACTCCTTAAAGGTTACCTACTTCTAAAGGCATGCAGACATTGCAACTTTCCTCATCAGAACACTGAAAGCAGGGGCATCCCAAGGCCTGGTGTCACCGGGAGCGGTGACACCCCACGGTGACATAATCGTGCATGCGCGGCCATCAAATTGGTGATGGATGCCGGCAGAGAGAGGTGGGGACGTTCACCCGGCGGGATGAGGTATGCCGCTGGGTCCGCTCCTCTCTCCTGACACTGTCTGCCTGTTGGTCTATGACCGAGTGCCTGACTTTTTAGAGGGGCTGATACCAAAATGACTCTCGGTCATTTTAGTGTCACCCCTCTAATGGTGTCACTAAATGGTGAAAACCCCGCGATCGTACGATTATCGTAAGGTGTGTGGAAGCCGTGCGACCTCTACTACTGTAAGGTTGCACGACTTTTATCTTAGGAACATGTTCGAGAACCCGCCGAGCATCGTACGATGTTCGGCGGGTGTGTAGCATGGTCGTAAGATAAAAGCCGGACGGGCCGGTGTGCGCAAGTGCACACTGCCCGTTCGGCATTGCGGTCATCGGAAGCCCGCCCCTGAGGGGGGCGCGGCTTGCGATCATCGCAAGTACGATCTGCCTGTCCAAGATAGGCAGATCGTACGTTTTTTAAATTACCTTACAACCATCGCAAGACAAAAGTCTTGTGATGGTTGTAAAGTGTATGGCCACCTTTACAGGAGTTCTGGCTTCACTTGCTGCATGCTTCTCCCAGGTCTCTAAGTGATGATATATTGAACTCAGCTGGTCAACATAACAGCCAGGCTTGGGCGTTTTCGGCAACGGCAGCACACACATTTCTCCCAGGACAGAGTTCCCTTAAACATACCGTAAGGACAGCTTTACAAATGTGTGCTTTGCCGCCAGATTCTGTAAGATGTGTATATGAATGAGGAGCGGTCACCATAAATGTATTCCTTTCATAAACAGGACCGGAAAACAGAATTTTGACTTTACATAAAATTCTGTGCGTCACACTTACTATTTTATAATGAAATAAAACCCGTCCCATTTAAAACTGACCAAGAACAGACAGTTTGGTGTTTTACAGCTTAACAATAAAATAAACGGTTTTGTCTCACATAAGAACAAAGCAATAGTTAGCTGACTTTCATCACTCTAAACAAAAAATGAAGGCTCCTGCTTTTATAATAATCACATAATACGGGATCCTTGAAAGTGTCTCTGCAAAATAATGAGACCATGTAGAGCCAGTGCAGCCACCCTCATAATTGCTATGTCAAAGAAGTACACTGATTAAGTACTCGTTGTCATGTAGGGTCTAAAATGACAAAGTTATACTCACCCGAACCTTCCAGGTCCATCGAGCCTGTATACTCCTCCGCTGCATCGATGGTATGTCTCTGTGTTCTCGCATCCAATACACAGTGTATTGGACGTGATGACTCAAGGCCCCTTAGATTGCTGACGCTGCGGAGGAGACCGACTGCAGGGACCAGTCAAACAGCTAGATGGCTCAGAGGACCGGGTGAGCATAGCTTTTTTTATTTGTACCCACTAGACAAAACCAAACACTTAACCCTTGCAGTGTTGGGGTAGCCCCACTGCAAGGGTTCAGAATCATTTTTCCCAGAGTTCTTCTTACTCAAAAAGGTCATTAAGGAGGGCAGAACTACCAAGGTTGCAGAGGATTCCTGTGGCTCATCAGGTTGACTTGAACAAGTTAAGCCTATCCCACCTCAACCTAACTACTGAACAATCACTTTCTCAAACAATCATCCCCGCCCAGCTACCTCCTCATGTATCACTTGTCCCTCCCTTTTAGATTGTAAGCCTTCAGGGGCGGGGCCCTCCTTGCCATCTTATCTTGAATTGTATAGTGATTGTAATGTCTTCCTTATATTTTAAAGCGCTGCGCAAACTGTTGGGGCTTTATAAATCCTGTATAATAACAAAGTAGCATTACCACATTTCCTCTTCTCTTGTCTGCTGCTGGATCCTTTAGTAGGATTTTTAATTCTTTTTGTAGATTTTGGAAGTCTAAAAGCGATCCTGGTGTTTTAATGTACTGGAGGTGCCTGACGTATAGGTATATAACCATTATTGTTTTAAAAGAATGTTTTATTTAGCTATCAAAATGAATTGAAACAGTTTGACTAAAGTTTTTCAGAGTGTAGAAAAGTCTAAAGGAAACTCTGGACGTAATCAAAACTTTTAAATTCTTTTTTTATAGATAAATAAAACGTTATTTTAAACGCTATTTAGAACTATTGTATTCTTAATTGACCAGAACAGAATCAACACAGAAAACCCCTTGCTTCCCTGGAGAATTCCAAAAATGCTACTTAGAACAACTCATACAGTCAAACAGCGGCCCTGCACAGTTGTTTCTTGCACAACTTTTCAGACCCTGACAATAATCAGGATATGGCACTCTGAAAATGCTATTAACCACTTGCTGACAAGGTGTTTACACCCCTTCCTGGCCAGGCCATTTTTCAGTGTTCAGCGCTGCGGTACTTTGACATTTATTCCGTCATGCAACGCTGTACTGAAATGAATTTTATACCCTTTTTTGGGGACAGATAGAGCTTTATTTTGGTGGTATTTAATCACTACTGTAACTACATATTTTTTTTGTTGCAACTTTAATTTTTTTTCCACTTAACTCTATTGCTATCACATAGGGGGCTACGAAAACCCCCTATGTGATAGCAAAGAGGATGTGACAGGTCCTCTTTATGTCTCCAAGACCCCTAATGTCACCTAGGACCCCCCTGAAGACGCTGATGAGGCAGAGATCTGCTTCATCAGCTTCTCTCCAGCGTCTGAAGCTGGAGAGTGACACAAGAATGCGGAAGTGATGTAATATACATGGCTTCCACATTCTGACACCGGAGAGGGGATCGGAGGGAGATCAAGTACCGCTCACCCTCTGAACCCCTGTCACAAAGCCACTATGCTGGTCCCGGGCTCGCACTGCGCACAGCGGAGCCCAGGGCCAGCGTGACAGCAGGAGGGGGCGGACACAGACTGGCAGCTAATACAAGCGATCCGCCAGCTATATAGCAGCTGGATCACTTGCATGTTAACAGGCAGTGCTGCTTGTTTTAAAATTTAGGCACTTTCCTGCTCACGCGCGGCTGAGCGGACGTTTAAAAACGCCTGCTCAGATACAGGGAGCTCCCAGCCGGCCATTTACCAACAACGGCCGGCCGGGAGGCGGTTAAAGAGACCCTGTCTCTAGACCATTTCCAAAACAATCTCTCCATAATATTATATGTGCATTTATTATATTTTATCCATGTTAGTTACCAAGCCTCCCTTGTGTAGAAATCCAAAGGGCCAGAGACAGCTGTTGGGCGCCGTCATTTTGGATGTGATCTCAGCAGCCCCAGCAGACTCAGAACTGTCACTAAAGTGACACTCTAGATTTTTCCTTCCATCACCGGCATAAATTATTTATGGAAAGGAAAATGCTGCAGGCAAGTATTTCAAATATTTGATTTTTCTTTGCTGTTACCTGCAATTTTTTAAGCCAGTGACGGGCTGCAGTTCATTTGCATACAGTTGCATTTTCTGGCCACTAATGTACCGTGCCGACGAGGAAAAGTGAAAAGTTTTAACAGAAAATGACACTCAACAAATGTCTAAACTTGCCAATGTTGGGGATATCAACAAACCAATCACATATGAAGACAGGTTATCAATGAACCCTGTATGTATGCGAGTAATGTTGCTGTGGTAAATGCATTTCTCAAACCATTCATCCCCACACAGCTACCTCCTCATGTATCATTTCCCCCTCCCTTTAAGACTGTAAGCCCAGGGGCAGGGCCCTCCTTACCATCTTGTCTTGAATTGTATTATGATTGTAATGTCTTCCTTATATGGTAAAGCGCTGCGCAAACGGTTGGCACTATATAAATCCTGTATAATAATAATAATACATAGGTATGTGTTCATTAATAACACATTCAGGGCCCCTTTATGCCACGTGTTGCTTTAACACACATAAAACCACACAGCACATTAACTAAACTGGATAAAAAGCTTTGGTTGAAGTTGCGCCTAAAGTGGAACTGAAGGTAAATAAAAGGAGAACTTGTGAGCGGGCAGGCTCTGTATTGTAGAAGAGGCATCTGTGTCTTCTACAATAAAACAAACTTACCTGCCAGGTCTCTTTTAGAATACAGCCTGCAGCCTCCTGAAGCTGGGAATATCCTGCTGTTCAATGAATAATCTCCTGGGGAGTTGAATTGCTCACGTAGCTCCGTCTTGGCTCTGTAGTGGGTGGGAATGGCCCATACACAGCAAATAAGGATGCAAACACGTGGCCTGGCCTTACTGCGAGGAACAAGTTTATTTTCAATACAAATACCGTATATACTCGAGTATAAGCCGTCCCGAATATAAGCCGAGGTACCTAATTTTACCACAAAAAACTGGGAAAAAGTATTGACTCGAATATAAGCCGAGGGGGAAATGAGGCAGCTACTGGTAGATGGATACCAATAAAATTACATGAATATTTATTTAAAAGAAAAACAATAACCTAGCTCTGTAAGTGGAAAAGGGGGTACAGGGCTACATATTATGTAGTACGGATCATTTAACCCATTCATATTAGCAGAGGATAATTGTAAATCTATTGTTCAGTGCATTCTATATGTAGTATATAGTACATGTACATATAGAGTGCCTGCAACAATACATTTACAATTATCCTCTGCTAACATGAATGGGTTAAATGATCCATAGTACAGGGCTACATACAGATCATTTAATACATTCATGTTAGTATAATTGTAAATGTATT
>NW_017307021.1:81078-85560 GCF_000935625.1 Nanorana parkeri | reverse complement strand
GGGGGGGCCTTCATGGATTCTTGCATCAGGGCCCTGAGGTCACTAATTACGCCTCTGCCTGTATGTGTGTGTATATGTTTCCCCGAAAATAAGACCTCCCCCAAAATTAAGACCTAGTACTATTTTTGGGAATTGCTAAAATATAAGACCTACACCGAAAATAAGACCTAGTTGTGACCATTCCCAGGGCCGGTGGTGGCATAAGGGGGAACTTGAAGAGCCCCGGGAGAGGCAGGAGAGAATCAGCGATGCCAACGCTAGAGGAATCGAGGGGGCACCGGAGGGAGCAGAGCCGCATAAGCCGATGCCTCCTCTATAGCGCCGGCTCCTGTCACAGGCGGAGTGATACCAATTGCACTCCGCCTGTGAGGAATCGATAGTGAAAGTGCGCTTCGCTCGTTCTGGCGATTGGCTAGCAAATTGCTCTTGGAAAGGTACGGCACCCCTGATTGCCATATTTTTGTACATGAATAAGTGTGGATTGTTGTACATTAAAAAATAAAATAAGACCTACCCGAAAATAAGACATAGTTCGTTTTTTTTAGCAAAAAAAAAATTTTAAGACAGTATCTTATTTTTGGGGAAACACGGTATATATATTTGTATGTATGTATGTATGTAAGGGCTTGTTCACACCAATTGCGGTGCATTCCAGAGCGGTAGCTGCTGGAACGCACCGCAATCACTCACAAAACTTCCCCCTGCGTTCTGGAAGTCAATGGCACCGCAGCCACGCCCCCCTGCCCGCAGTGCGATTGAACGGGTGGCAAAACATTGCCTGCTTTCCGTTCCACTGCGAACGCAGAAAATGCGGCATGCTCTATTTTTTGCGTTTGCCGTGGAACGGAAAGCAGGCAGTGTTTTGCCACCCGTCTGATCACACTGCAGGCAGGGGGCGTGGCTGCGGTGCCATTGACTTCAATGCACCGCCACGCCCTCTCCCGCCCCAGAACGCAGGGGGAAGTTTTGTGAGCGATTGCGGTGCATTCAAGCAGCTACCGCTCTGGAACGCACTGCAATTGGTGTGAACAAGCCCTAAGTAAAACACACACAAACGTACTATAAAAAGTGTATAAACTATCAAACACACTTTCTATATTCATCCCACTGCCCACACAAATGCTGGATTTCTCCCACATGCAGTGCAGTAACACAATACTCTGCTTTCCAGTGAGATGCCACTACACTATTTTTGCCAAGTGCACCACACCACCGCACAGCACTTCTAAGGGCCAGTTCACACCAATTGCGGTGTATTCCAGAGCGGTAGCTGCTGCAATGCACAGCAATTGCACACTAACCCCCCCCAATAGTTCTGGGGCAGGAGGGGGCACAGTGCCATTAGACGGGAGGAGGGGGGTACTGTTTACGATATTTATTAACTCTCACAAAGTTAAGTATTATACTTGCATTTATTTTCAATACAAGCAACATAACAATATATCTTTCCTCACTTCTCCCCTCGCTTCTCCTATATTCTCCCCCATAAAGTAGCCATGCGCCTCTATGGTGTTCTGGTTTCGCATGAAGAAAAGGTGGCAACCCTAATCTGCCTACATCTAAGCAACCAATGACACAGTGCGGCCTATCTGTTACCATCCAAGCAACCAATGACACCGTGCGGCCTATCTGTTACCATCCAAGCAACCAATGACACCGTGCGGCCTATCTGTTACCATCCAAGCAACCAATGACACCGTGCGGCCTATCTGTTACCATCCAAGCAACCAATGACACCGTGCGGCCTATCTGTTACCATCCAAGCAATCAATGACACCGCTTGCTCTAGGGTACCATGGCACCTGGTTGAGAAAGGTTGCTCTAGGGTACCATGGCACCTGGTTGAGAAAGGTTGCTCTAGGGTACCATGACACCTGGTTGAGAAAGGTTGCTCTAGGGTACCATGACACCTGGTTGAGAAAGGTTGCTCTAGGGTACCATGGCACCTGGTTGAGAAAGGTTGCTCTAGGGTACCATGGCACCTGGTTGAGAAAGGTTGCTCTAGGGTACCATGGCACCTGGTTGAGAAAGGTTGCTCTAGGGTACCATGGCACCTGGTTGAGAAAGGTTGCTCTAGGGTTCCATGGCACCTGGTTGAGAAAGGTTGCTCTAGGGTTCCATGGCACCTGGTTGAGAAAGGTTGCTCTAGGGTTCCATGGCACCTGGTTGAGAAAGGTTGCTCTAGGGTTCCATGGCACCTGGTTGAGAAAGGTTGCTCTAGGGTTCCATGGCACCTGGTTGAGAAAGGTTGCTCTTGGGCCTTGGTTCTCAACTGGTGGGTCGCGACCCCGTGTTCAGTGGGTCGCCGCATGCCTTCCACTTTTCTAGGTGAGAGACTCCACAGCCTCCCCCTAGCACAGCACTGTCAGTTCTCGCGCCAAGCAGCCATTCAAAATATGCTGCCCAGTGCTGAGTGTCAGCTTTAGGTGGGGCAGGCTGGGGGTATGGCCGTGAGGGAGCTCCGTCCATACGTGCATTGCTTACCTTTGGAGGTGCCTGGACTGGAGTGACGTCACATTCTGGCTCTCGACACCTCTACAGGGCGAGCAATGGTGATGCACATATGGATGTAGCTCTGTCACAGCACAGCAGCCCACACTGGACGCCAGGCTGAGGACCCACTCCAGTTCTCGTAAGGTAGGGAGACTGGGTGGACCTCAAAAAGAAAAGTGTGCATGAGAATGTGTCTGCATTTGTATGTTTGTCAGTGTTCTTGATGCCAGTTCATACTAGTACAGTGCGTCAAACTGTACCACACAGTAACAACTACCGTGCATTCTGGTGTGGGAGGTGTGTTGCGTTGCTATTCATTTGAATTGTACTCCAAATGCACCTCCCACCCACAATGCATACGGCCGCACCAGAACGTGCAGTACCCTAATGCCGTGTGTTCCATTGCAGTGCAATTGGGTTGCGACTTAATGGTCAAGGACAAATGTGGGTCCTGAGGTTACATAGGTTGAGAACCACTGCTCTAGGGTTCCATGGCACACTGGTTGAGAGAGGTTGCTCTAGGGTTCCATGGCACACTGGTTGAGAGAGGTTGCTCTTGGGTTCCATGGCACACTGGTTGAGAGAGGTTGCTCTTGGGTTCCATTGCACCTGGTTGAGAAAGGTTGCTCTAGGGTTCCCTGGTTGAGAGAGGTTGCTCTGGGGTTCCATGGCACCTGGTTGAGAAAGGTTGCTCTAGGGTTCCATTGCACCTGGTTGAGAAAGGTTGCTCTAGGGTTCCAAGGCACCTGTTTGAGAAAGGTTGCTCTAGGGTTCCCTGGTTGAGAGAGGTTGCTCTGGGGTTCCATGGCACCTGGTTGAGAAAGGTTGCTCTAGGGTTCCATGGCACCTGGTTGAGAAAGGTTGCTCTAGGGTTCCAAGGCACCTGGTTGAGAAAGGTTGCTCTAGGGTTCCAAGGCACCTGGTTGAGAAAGGTTGCTCTAGGGTTCCCTGGTTGAGAGAGGTTGCTCAAGAGTTCCAAGGCACCTGGTTGAGAAAGGTTGCTCTAGGGTTCCCTGGTTGAGAGAGGTTGCTCTGGGGTTCCATGGCACCAGGCTGAGAGAGGTTGCTCAAGAGTTCCACGACAACTGGTTGAGAGAGGTTGCTCTGTGGTTCTATGGCACCTGGTTGAGAGAGGTTGCTCTGGGGTTCCATGACACCTGGTTGAGAGAGTTTGCTTCGGGGTTCCATGACACCTGGTTTTCTTATGGATCTACTTCAATCTGGAAGAGTGGAAGTGAGAAGTTTTCCTCTTCTCCCCCCAGGGGTTCCCAGCATTAACCCCTTCCTCCTCCGATCCTCCATCCAGGGTGCAGTGTGATGGATGGTGGTATGAGCCGGGGGGCGGGGGGGGAGTGCGGAGCTCTGTGAACATTCCTGAAGTGTGGAATCCTGCTCTTCCATATATGGGCACGGTGTCAGAGAGGGGGCGGGGCCGGGACCGGCCATACACTCCAATACATGGTGTGCAGGCGGACAGTACTTGTATCTCTTTGTAGGGGCGTTCCTGCGAGTCGCACAGACCACGCCCCTCCGTGCTGGAGGACTCAGCCATCAGGAGAAGCTCCTCCACATCTTCAGACTCGGCGCTTGGGAGCAGGAACTTCACTGTCCCGGCACGATGGCCACCAAACGCTTCGTCCTCACAGGACCCGCACCATGGGGATTCCGACTGGTGGGAGGGAAAGACTTCGAACAGCCGCTAACTATTTCCAGGGTAAGCCCCCGACTCTGATCTGACCGCTGTGAGCGCCCGATGGGCAGAGAGGTTAGCGCTGTGCTGTGCATAGGGGCTGTGCTGTACTGTACTGTCATATAGGGGCTGTGCTGTACTGTCATATACTGTACATAGGGGCTGTGCTGTACTGTCATACTGTACATAGGGGCTGTGCTGTACTGTCATATACTGTACATAGGGGCTGTGCTGTACATAGGGGGTCTGTGCTGTACTCTCATATGGGGGGGGTGGCTGTGCTGTACTCTCATATGGGG